>NW_019211460.1:28233317-28498593 GCF_002443255.2 Varroa destructor | reverse complement strand
ATATATTGTATTTGATCTAAGTGCATGAATATGAGCTTAGCCCCGTGGTACATTACCTTTCGTTTCGTTTGTAAAGTCAATCAGTCTTCAATGCAACGACTCGATCTAAACGTATATCTGTCATGATAGATCCAGATAGTAACTGCCATAGTTAGCAATGTTTGCCTAGTATTGTACTTATGTACACATACACTGCTAGCTATATTTGAGAGAAATCCATAAATAAAAAAGTGACCATTTCGTTAGACGTGCCTCCACAAGTGACAGAGGACCAGGCTCCGGATGAAAAACGACATCTACTTGATGACACGGTGTGTACTGTGATCTTCAATGTATAGCCATTCTAGCGTAACTTAGCGCTGCCACCGAGCACGAGCATCGGGAATACTCTAGACTTTGCCAATCGACATAAAGCTTATATGTATGTGAAAGTACTCGATGAAATTTACACATAGAACTTCGGTTAGGAGAGGCCGAGGTCAACCAAGGGTTATATGATAATCCCATATAACAAAACTAGAATATAATAATCGCAAAAGCAACACCGACACTAGCTTACTGCGCGCATTACCGAAATAATTCTAGGAACTCCGAGTGGAACACAACGGGTATGGGCTAATAAAGGGTTCTAAATAAATCTGTAGTAATAACTCGAACAATTCACTATGTAATTTTTGCGTTCAGTTAGTTAAAGTTGCAGCGTCCTATAATCATTCTTAGGAGGATATCTGGAAGGCTGGTGACAATAAAGATCAGATGTACTTTGGTTTTTGACGGATATGTGCATCCGACTGTGCATCAGACAATCGACTTGGAGCGTGTCCGACTGGTAACCAATAAGAATTGTGCTTATGAAAAGACTTGATGTGCGAGTCGGCCTTAAGACGATCCAAATGATGTTGCAATGGATTACTGTTTAAATTTTTTAACCACTTAAACGCTCCTGACCTCAAACCATAATGCCGTACCTGACTGTCGACTCAAAAATGGTCCTATAGAGGTAGAGAAGTAGATGTTCAGGAAAACTTCTGCACTAAATAGAATAGCAATGCAAGCACAGAATACTGAGCGTAATTTAGGGAATGACTACGCCGGTTTAGTCTTCGTTTAGATATCAAATTCAGCCGCGTCCATCGGCTACTGCAGACTACTCCATCGAAATCCATCGAGTTTCTTCGCATATTGATGCGGCATCAAGGAGCTTTGAAGAAGACACGTTTCATTTTAAAAGTGTTCATGGAAAAATCAAGTGTATCATGGCTATTTTAAACGTTAGCTAGTTCATTTTAAAATTCACAGATGCCTGCGTTAGAGGATGATTTGCAAGTGTGTTTCATGCCAGTGAGGTTGCCGGTAACATAAACGGTCCTCTCACATACGAGATAAATGTAAATCGACCTAGGACTTAAGAAAGCCTAAATATTACTGGATGTTTACCCAAAATCGCATTATCAATACATACAGTTGAGTTTCAAGCTGACGTCTAATTTACCGCGTTTTCCAAGAAGGTCCATACAGAGGAGCGTCAGAGCTGTGGGTCTGTCAGTTGTTTACTCTAGGCTAAGGCGACTGCCTCTATCTTTAGGCAAAAAGATAACTTGAAGGGCCTTGAGTAATGCTGGAAAGACACCAGTCGGAAGAGATGAGCTAAATATATGTACCAACGAGTGGGCACTTACACGTAACGCTTACGGGAAAATTTTAAATGGAACAGCAGCAAGTGAGTCAGCGAAGTTGGCTTTCATAGACGTGACAAAATGGGTTGTTCGGTAATAGATGAGAAAGCAGGGGGGAAATTCTGACAGGGGCACCGAGGCATGCCATAGCGGTGAGCTAGCCTAATTGAACTGTCGTATTGTACCGTTCCTTTACGTAACTTCACTACCGTTTTTATAGCCTTCGAAAGTCACACTATCAGATGCCGCTGTAGTGTGCCCTGGTGGTGCGGCCATATAATTTGTCGCTAAAACGCCGCAACGATTTAGCATCCGCACCAGATATTATAGCCTCGTTGTCAGTTCCAATTGCATCCGAACGATACATAGTCGATGCTTTGCAATTTGTGTGAAGCATACTTGCAAGGATTACGTTTACAGCGACAAAGTTTCGCCATTTACAACAAATAAAACTCTTCATCGAAAAAAAGTAGTATCGTAAGTGCCATATAATGTACCGCTCAAGAAACTGACTGCAAAATTTACCTCCGTAAATTTATACCCTGGTGGCCGATCAGCAAAGAGAAGATTACTGAAATCTGATGATTGATATATATAGTTGCAAGAATACGATAATGATTCAAGTAGACATGAGATTGTACTATTACCTACGTGACCTATACCCAAGAGGCGAAACGATATGATCTATATACGTGTTAGATTCTATTCTCATTATTACATCAATATCAGATAGTAGACCTTTGGGAGAGGGGCATAACCGGAAATCTGAAGGTTTCTCAGCTGCACCTAATAAATTGATCATTTTGTCACTAAGACCAATTATGAGTATATCTTTCGAGTTGACTTTAATATCAAGCGTGTGTAAGGACTATGGAAATTGCTCGAGAAGATCCCAACAACAAGGGATCAGAAGTAGAGCGTCGCCTCAAGCTCCGCACGCCGCATAAGTTCCTACACCGCACATTTTCGGCATAACGTGCCTCGTTCGGGACACGGCGTTACCGTCACGCATAAAACGAATTATTGCAATCTGTTGAAACTTAAGAAATGTGTAAGCGGCATTATGAAAATTCCGCAGAAAAGTCTCCGAAACGCACGAGACATGAATCATGATGTTCATATACACTCTCTGCCCTAATGACACAAATGTTAACAAAAAACTATGATAATATTTGTAAATAAATTGGGCAAGTTGTTGTCAATACGTCAACTTAGCACCAAAACAACAACAATTGCGGATGACGTACATTCTTCTAGATGGTTGTTTGTTGCTTGTATCAACCGCAGACACACCTATTTCCTTCAAGAAATCGCCATCTCATGATCCGGTATTTGTCTGTTTAGTTCGGTAAGCCTGTCGCGCGCATCGATCTTAGCTATTTCAGAAGACGGCCTCGAGTTCAGTATTTGGAAAGCTGCTAATAGGTAAGCTCTTCTGAGTTTCTCGGGTTCGATTCCAAGCTGGTTGCGTAGTGTATACGTACCCGGTATCCGGAAGATGGGTACTAGCTGTTGCTGGAACCTATCGGCGGCAGAAATGGCCGATGAATTAATAACATACGTTTTATTATCCAACTGATGCAAGCTACTAATGACTGCAACGATTTGCATTTACTACGTTCAGATTTCAAAATTGGTTTGAAAGTTTTCTTTCGGCAAACTTGACGCCCTATTACTGCAAAAGAACTACTTTTACAGATGACTGGTACATTAGAAGCTAGGCCTCTGAGACCCCTAGTCTCATGAATTTCTTTACCCGTTTTAAGAATTCACGACAAAAAGCAGTACGGAACCTGACGAAAAAGCGTGCTAACGTTGTCAGCACGAACAGCTGACTGGCTTCGACACGCGTTCCGTTACTGCCAAATCATAAGGTGTCATCATCCATTCATGATCGAAAACTATCGGCGAAAATAAAGGACGGTCGAATCATGACAAGTAATGCACACGTAGCTGGAACAGAGCGTTTCGAGTTTTCAAACGAGTGGGCAAATCAATAGAGCGAACGCTGCTTGATTTATGACACAGCCCGGATGAGCAGACGGCTGCACAGTTTTCGAAATTAACCTAAACGTTATATTGGCAGACGGTCATAGGTGTACAAGCGATAAATCACTAATGCTTCCAATTGATCTTAGTACAGAATGTTGCTGACATTTGTTCCGTTTTAAACCTCTGTCTTGGGTCGTATTTTGTTGAGAGCGCGTGATAATCAAGGTAGTAATATAACTATCACATAATGTCGAATATTTCCTTGCACCGTCTCCCGAAAGGGATCGATTCACGTCGAAACTTGGCGGTGTCGCTGTGAGTTCTACTGTATTATAACTCATTCATAAGGATAAAAGCGCAGCCAAACGGATCTCTATATCGCTACAGATGCTAAAAATCAGAGAAACAGATATGTTTGTTCTGAATGCTTACAAAGGCAAGTCACTGTCTTTAAATTTAACGCTTAAACGCCAGTCAGAGATCTGTCTCTATGCTCGACCACTTTTCGGTACTTCGCAGAACAGCTGCACATAGAGAGCATAGAAGTCATCACAACTTGGTACTTATGCCTATCGTGCTCATATGTGACAGACGTCGTTTCCAGGGGATGGTGATGGCAATTGTCTGACACACCCAGTCCAACATGCTGACCGTGAACCGATACGCAATGGACACGTTGGGAATACTATTTCATCGGAGATCGTTTTTCCCGTCGAGGCATTTCGGGAAGTTCCTTAACAGTATGCCGTTTGTCGAACGCTTCTTAACGTCAGTCATTAACTACATGCAAGGCGCGTCAGCTGTGTGTTATGGATTACAAAGCATGGGACTGAACGAACCCAGATAGGGACTGGTTTGCTTCTCTTGTAACTTACGTCCCAGTTTATAGCCAAGGTATCCGCTGCTTACTCATCGTCGTTAATTGTGCTAACTTAACTTAAGTTTAGCCACATTAGCACGTTTGATACATTTGGATATAATAATAAAACGAATAGTCCACCTGTCGTTGGTCGAGTTCATTTTGTCAAGCTCAGTAAAAGATTATCCAAGCGCGCCATGTGTCTTGCGTTGCTCTCAGTAGTGATGATGCAAATTATGGCACGTATACGTACCGTAACCACAGAATGTAATGCGAAATCGATGCATTGACCACGCGTTTGACGCTAAGTTTAGGTCTGATTCCTCGTCCAACCTTGAAAGGGTTCAAATTTTCGCTAGGCCAGCCAGCTCTGAAATAGTTCTTATCGTTCCTACGTGGAACACATCTGATGCCCTCAATATACACACCAGTTTCAGTTTAACACAAACGAAAAACATGGAATTTTCTGGCTGTGCCTTTCGTTACATTGGCATAAAAGTACGCAGAACGTTGTTTTATTTGACAACAACGGATGATGGCGCGAGGCAGGGGCGCATGCGGTACGAATAATGAATATATCTACTCACGACGATAGAAAACAGTCAACCCTCATTAGTTCCGCTACAGCCATCTGGCCGACGACGTTATAAAATGATATTAATGGTCTGCACATAATACTCGACACCAATACGTGGCTAGATCGAGGCTATCAAAATATATCAAATAAAAAAAAAAAAGTATCAAAATGGACCATCTATAAGAACGGGTATATACGATGGATCGTTAACGAGATTCATCAAATCTCCCTATTGACGTTCAACCACTTCGTAAACGACATTTTACAAATTGATATATATATATATATATATATATATATATATATATATATATATATATATATATATTCTAACCGAAAAATAGATACCGTTTTAGGTATGATAAAATTGTTCTGTTCGTCTAGTGAGATATTACCAAACCAAAATCGTCTTTTGCTACGCCAATGCTTGCCAGTAATTAATTGCAGCTAAAACAAATCCGTTTAATGGCTCACTAGTGGTAGAGCAGAAGTCTTAGTTGTTCATGTATAACAGAACGATCTGCAAAAAAAAAAATAATTTCATAAATATAGCGTATAGACCGGCAATTTTTTGAAGTTTTGAAAAAGGGTACGCAGCATCTTCTTTACATCTCCTTGGCCCATTTATTTTAACAAATACTCTTCAGTATCCGATTTCTGCATTCAGATAGTTGCATCAGTAAATGAAATCAAACAGCGAGATTGACAGTTTATAAAGTTAGCTTTTTATTACGTCCTGGATTTCGCGCACAAATAAATTTTGCTACTGTGATATCTGTAAACCAATACGAGCATTATTTCCACTAGTTCGGGAACCAGCCTTATGCGCAAGTATAAACATCTACGCTGCAGAAAAGAGGGAGAGTCCTCGTTGCATGGTTTTTAACAGAACTTAACCCTTTTGAAACCAGGCTAGCAGATTTAAAAATTCGAAGATATTCATACGATAGATAAATAAAAAGTCACTAAGTCCTACAATATTTGTCTAGAGATCAGCGTGGACTGGTTTGAGTCTATGGTCCAAAAAGAGATGGAATTTCAACACAAGTCATTTCATTTTCATGACGGCAGCGAAAGCTCCCCTCAGAACGTAAGCCATGGAGGTTATCATCTCAAGAGGCGCCACTCCTACGTACCAATTACGCAGTTGTTTCTAATGTAAATTTTTACATTGCAGTTTTCTTTTGGATCTTGAATCTTTGTTTCTTATACGTACATATTCCTTTACAAGCCCTGCAAGGATAAGTGCGGTTTATGTCTATGGCGTTCCGGCGCTACTGGCAAAATCTTAGTTTACGTTGACACGCTAACTATGTAGGCCAAAATTAGCTGGTCGCTGAACGATGATCATTCAATGGTATCATCCTGCTAATCGCTGCCACAACAAACATGCATTAAAATCACAAGTTACTACTCTATTGATGGCAAGTCAGGTCAACTGTTTACGCCGTTGGTAATTATCGTTCAGCTCCATCGAAGTGGTCATTAAAAATCTGCCAACACAACGATCGTCTAAAGCTGGCCTTGTCCTGCCAGGATAAGCAGGGGCCCAATTCAGTTACCAGCTACTACTACTACTTTTATTCTCTTTTGTTGCCCGATCCTCGGACGGCTCGGACGAAACTATAGTTAACAATAATAGCAATTACACTCTTATTAACAATAGGGGCAACACAGAGAATCATTATATGTGTATTATGTGCATAACAATAACAAATTAATTAACAATAATAGCAGATACAATAGCAACTATACCTTCAATAACAATAGCGAAAACTTCCAGAAAACACAGAACGTAAAGTAAAAGCTCAGAACACGTATTGGGAGTAGCGGTCCTAGTCCCAATGAAAAGCCGATCTCAAGTCTCTTTTTGCACTTTCGTAGTTTACAAATTCCCTTGGAGCCATTTAATAATGTTTCGCGAAAAATCGATCCCTGCGGCGACGGCTACAGAATTCTACGAGCGTCATGTGTACGCTCGTTTCCGGATATCCTCGACAAATTGCAAAAGCCAGTGCATAACCGTAGAACCAGGCATATAAACACAATAGAATTCTTCATTTTAGTGCTATGTGCGCTGTCGACATATCGGTCAACTAAATCGCGGTGGGCCTAAAGCGTTCCGTACGCAGGCTTGTTGAGGCTTCAAGTTGCTAGGCGCTTTATTGGTGAATTTTACCTGTGGTAAAATTCACCAATAGGGTGAAAAGACAGATAAAGCATCAATCGGACGTGGATACATCAGAAACATGTAGAGACACACACACACACACAAGAGACATCGAGCTTGGCAATATCAATGGGCACGACCTGTACAAGCCCAACTAATTCTTTTGTTGCTCGAATGTGCAAATATGATATGTAATATATTTATTTCAACACTTTCTGTTAGGTAACAATAATAAGATTGAAGCATATTATAATCATATGTGAATAATTATTTCATGAACGTGATAACGTAAAATAGCAATAATTTCCGTAATTATATTGCCAGACCTGTTGGACAACGTTGGATATTAGACTGGATCTAGGAACTCTTACGTTTACCTGCACTTCTGTACAAATTGAGAGATTCAACAAATCAACGTGAAGTTTCTACACAGAGGAATCGTTGGGCTACCACGTAGCGATTTCACATTCAAAATATTTGAAAATATCCAAAAGCTAAGTTTACAACAATCACACTGAAATTGGGTAGTCACCCCTTATGAAAGTTCCAAAATCAACGACTTGTTATGCAACCCTCAATCGGCTTCACTTTGGCGTCACGTCGCGGCGATACTGGTTACACGCGATGATGACGCGGGTCGGCCAGGCGGTCGAAGTTGGTGTGATGATTACTAAACTGTAATACTGATAATAATAGACCTGGCCGTGTTCGAAAATGGAGCTCCCGCTAACGCAAACGCATTTCATAGTTCTTTTTTTTTTTTTTTTTTTTTTTACTATTTCTGTCACGATCGCTATAGTAACAGTGGTTTTGCTCTTTTTTGCAATAGATTCCTTTTCTGTACCTTTGCTCTAGGGGGTGTTTTAGGTGTCTGCACCTTTTCTTCGTTTTCCGTGCATACGAAGCAAAGCAAACGGATCGCAGCCCAGTATACAGTAGTTTGCCTTACGCCAAAGGGGACACAGCTGTGCGAGCCGAGACTGCAGTGCTCACCCGTTTGAACTTTGCGCACCAATGTTTTTCTAGACCTATCTCATGGAGTAAGTGTGCGCGAGCGAACCCAAACGGCGATGGCCAAGCAGAAGTTCGGACAAAAACCCTAGCCGAAACACCAGCATCTTTAGCAATCTGTTGTTACATAGTTTATGTGCACCAAGCTTTTAGAACGCTCTGTTGCCGTCCGTATTGTTGTTGTGCTTTAACCTGTTGACGCAAATAAAAGAGCAAAGTAGGAAAAAGCTGGCTAGCCAAAACTGGCTTGTGCTAAGCCCCGCTATAAAATTGGCCGAATATCTTTAGTGTGTGAAGGTGCTGGGGTATCCTCTCTGTGTTAGCTACTGGGACGCCTGGGTTAGATGTATGAAGAAAACGATTCGTACGAGAGGAAAAAGTCATAATTAAGGCTTGGCCCAAAAAATCCATATATATGTTGAAAACGAGTTTCACTAATCGAAAATGAACCCGATGTCTTTTACTGGTGTTTTTATGACTCCGACGATATGACCTTGCGATACCATTTCGCACGAACACTGTGTCTCGGTAGGCAGGCTTTTGTATGATACACAAATAACAGAAGGCTTTTTGGCTATACCATATTGTTAATTACGTGTTGCTAACCGACGTGGCCTTCCTGATTCGGTTAATATTTAGACAATATAGATCTGACGCTTGCTGTCGCATGGACCGTTTAAACGAAAAGGTTTTTGCTGTGGCATCATATGCTCATGCTCACCCAAAGCTTTAGGTCGTTCCTTGCCGTAGTGGGCTGCTACAGAATCACTACATTAAACACGTGAGCCAACGTTGAAGTCTCACTAAGTCCTATGATATTCCGTCGGATGACGTGTTTTTTCATTTTCTCCCTCAGTACCTGGTTAATTTTTTTTACCTTCCTCGGCATCATTATTCTCATGATCGTACTTCAAACTTTCAAGGTCAGTACCCCTGACGTCGCGTCGGCAACGAGCACGAAGTCGTTAGCGTTTTTCACACTTTTCCCTCTTCAGTTCTCGCTGTTTTTTCTGGAAACGTCACCGTTTATTTTACTACACCGTAATTTTCGTCGCGATTCGCTAGACCAGTTGAACACCTTTAGCCCCTTCAGTGCAGAGCGCAAAACAGCTATATTATACGACCTACTAATGATGACTATAGCAATTACAATGATAAGAACGGTAGTAGCAACAATTCAACTGCTACTTGCTGATGGTTAGATTGAAACGGAGTACAGCTCATTACGGTCCTCCTGATTTTCCTCGGCTTAATTAAACTTTTCCTAGAACGCCGGAACTAGCAAGGAAAATCGCAATGAGGGCAATGCGACGCGGCGACCATCAAGTTCCATTTTCGCATCTAGGGAAACGACAAGTGGCGATAATAACAGGCGCTGGCATGTTGCATCACGTCCGTGACAGTTCATGACGTAGCATTTGGCATTTACTTCCACTTTTCCTTCTTGGGGGGGCGGGGGGAGAAGAGCCTCACTTCTTCGCCACAAAAGGGCGAAAGCATCAGACCGTCCTCTGCCTGCTGACTGGCCGGCCCCCAACTATGCAGAAGTCAGTCGCTTCCACCTACCCCAGCTCGCCACCTGGGGGCTATAATTCCAATAGTTTTGTTCGTAGCTTGCCAAGTCGGTTTTCGTTCCCGGGAGAGGTAGCAAAATACATCGTCTGTTTCTCTCTCTCTTTCTCTAGCGAGAAAAGAAATGCATCAAGTATGGCACTGGTCAGAAAGGCGGGGAACTCTCCCGGGACGCAATCTTATCGACATCATCGTCGTTGCACTCAAAGAGCGTGTGAAACCCGGCTTAGTGAGTGTCTTTTGGTAGAACCAGAGCCAGGCTGGATGGGGTATGAAGCTGGGTCAAAGAACGGGCCGAAGTGCATAGACTTTTATCCGTGACCGTACGATCAACAAAGGAAGGATGGAATGGCATTTCCGACGCTAAATAAATCGAGAGAGCACCGAAAGCATAGGAAATAGCGCCGTAACCATAGGAGTAGACGCTAACGAGGTCCCTTTTCACTTTCGCCATTTCTCATTTAAATGGTTGAATCCTATGTCGTTTGGTTAAATTATGTTGCGGCAGAATTACAGATGCACTGCAGGAGTTAGCTTGCGATAGCCATAACAACAGCAGTCCTTAAAAAGTCGACTTCGTCGAACATAGACAGAGTGAAGATGAGCTTATTAGCAAGTGTCTTATTATGCGCTGAAATGACAGAGCGCGTACGAGAGCCGCGTATTTTTTTTTCTGTGGTGTTCGTTATTGTTGACGTCACTCCTGTACGAAGATATCCGAAATAAACTGAAAAATTGTAAAAGTGTATGGGGCGGTTTTCCATCCTCTAGTCTCTAGTATGTCTATTATTTTTTTGAGAAATTTGATTCTCTGTCCACCCGTACTAGTATAGTACATGATAAGTGTTTATTAATTGTTGTCAATAACATCAGAAGGACATATGGAGGCCACGCAGTTACGAGGCCAAGCACACGCACCTCGTAGCTTTCTGTAGTGACTTCGTTCAACCAAAAGGTTTCGGAACCAAAAAACCCTGAACCAAGCCCGACAGAGGATAGGCCAGGGAAAAGCTTCGCTTTATTGTCTATGTGACGTATTAAAACGCTAAGAACTACGCATCAGTCTTTTTACGGGGTAATAAAAAGAAGTACGTTTACTCCGCTTAATAAATCATTCAGCCTTGAATAAAAAGCGTATTCTGAATAGTCTGTTTCGTCCATAAAATTTCTGTATGCGTTACGCTGGACTTGACTGTTACGGCTGCGACCTTTGCTATGGCGAAGCTGCAGTTCGTTATAAACAACTGTAACAGATTACATCAGATTTCTTCCATTTTGTACGACAGAACGAAGCTGTCCAGTATCATTTTAAACCGAAGATATGGTAAGACTATGTTGCAAGGTGAGACTGAACTACACCGATAGATTAAGTCTTCTAATAAGTCAAATGTATATAAACGTGCTATCAGCAAATGTACTACCGTAAACTACGTTTGTACGAATGGACAAATTCGTATAAAAGTGGCAAAGTCTGTGACGAGAAAGAGAATCGCACGTTCGCTTCCAGAAACGTTTGACACTTACCTCTAACACTGCATTAATTAAAATCATTGCTTGCTTAGAGCTCACAAGGCAACATCTATGTTCATAAAGTTAATTATCCCCTTTTTGTACAGTAGATCCAGCACTTAGAAGATGATCGTAACTTTAAACGTGTACACCAACTTACTGAAGTACACTGAGGTGTACTTGTGACCCGTTTCATTTTTATTCGTTTTATACCTTGCGTTATATTTTCTATACAGTCAAATACAAACGAGCGTGTTGCTTGCAATTTTCACCGGAATCTGATCTGTAAAAAGTAATGATCTCTACAAGTTCCTCTACTGAGCGAACACATTCACGTGCCGCACTTTTGCTATAACTCATTAACTTCTATACTAACGTCCAACAATAAAATTACTCGAAAACTGCCAACAGGTCAAAGCAAAGTTGGCCAGTAAATTCAACAGGTACTATTCAAAAAGCTTCGCGTCTTTCGATCTATTATACTTGCGCATCTAGTTACTTATCCACCTTCTGAGCCCTTTGGCGCCGCAAAGATCACGCGTCTACAGATAGTTATAGCTACTGCTTCTTCTAGCCAGTTGCCAGCAGAATATACAAGCTACGAGCCAGTGCTATGGCGAGCTGCTTCAATTGCTGGTATTCATATTGTCGTCTATGTACATGGCTGTAATTGTCATAAGAGCAGCAGCTATGGAGAGACAACAGGAATCTAACAATATTCACTTGTCCATGCGTCCGCCTGTATGTATGCGCATCAATCTGCATCTTCAACGGAACATGCACTATCGTCTCTGCCCTAACTGTATAATAGGGTAATATAAAGCGCAGCCTAGATAAAGGAAAAGTCTGTGGCTCTATGCCGTTACATAGCAACTATTGTCCAACTGAACAATAGTAAGACTTTCTGAAGACGCGAAGCGAGTCCGTCAAAAGTAGCGGACACAGCGTTGGCCGACACAGGCTAAAACAAATGGTCGCAGAGTAAGCCGTGTCTGACAATCGATCATAAACACAGCGAGGCGACCACATTCGACTTGAGGTCGTTATTTAGTTAGCAGCCGTGTCTATTTTTACTCGAGACAGCTCTTCGTTGATTTTTTTCACTCAGTTACAATGGCCAAGCCACGAGCAACTGTCTTCATAAACCCCATCTACTACTAACTCTACTTATCTCACCATTTTCATGGAAACGTTCATTGATCCAGGGTCATTGAACGAGAGGTGACCGGCTGCGATGTTACCCCCTGGATACGAATGGCCGCTGTCATGCCTAGTAATGGTGCGGAAAATGATCGAAGTCCAAAATAAGGACAAGTGTTATGAGGATTAAGAGGCATGGGGTTATAGACGCTGAAACAGTTCACAATCGAAACCGCTGCGTACAGGCCAAAAATAGAGACTGCCCTTGTAGAAGGAACAAAATTTTGGGTTGTTTTTTTTCGAAGACACAGTTCAATATAACCATAAATTTGTACGTCTGTATGTACCGGAGAAAGTTCGTACGAGAGAATAGCTTGCGCTGCGTTCAAGACGATATAATTTCAAAAATGAAAATCATCATTGCAATAACAGAAGTGGCTTCGTCACTTCTTCAGTGTCATTCCGCTATGCTACTGGCGTAAGTGACACCGTTTTCAGTCATGCCAGCCCTTTTCAGCATTCTAATTTAGGCGTTTCTTAGACTGGCCCTTCTTCCCGTGAACAAATACTTCATTATCGCAGCATTGCAAACGTTTCGAATGCTTAATAAACTTCCTCGAAGGAAAACATCTAGAGAAACAGGCATCACTGGACGTATATATATAGCGGCCGTCACGCTCGAAGGATTAGTATATTTTCCTACGGCTAGTACGTAGAATATGTGCACATCTGCTAACTACAGCTGAACAAATATCATTACTTTTTAAAGGTAGACCTTTTGTACAGGTCGTTACTGGCATGACCTACGAATTGCTAATGTTCAGCTCAAGGACATGCCGACACAAATACAAGAACAAAGAAAATGGATCAACTGTGATTTATATTATTTCTAGCTGCTTTCAAAAATCATTTGAGGCCACAATTCTATCTCTATTAAACGTTTAAGTAACTATGTTAGACCTTACTGGTTGAATTCTCAAGTGGGTTACAGCCTAACAACTGTTGACAAAGCTTTTGCACAACACCGAACAAAAACTTTCCAGTAATAACATTCGATAGTTTTACGGTAGCGGCATTTCAGAACGCGCACATGACTAGTTGACATTGTCCTATAGCTGCTACGCAACTTATATGTCGGCCTATTTATAGCGTAGAATTGACTCATCACAAATTACAGATATTGATGCAAAACCGACCTATCTGGGAGTGGGAATCTGCTCTTACACGACAAAGTTCCGAACTGCAGACGACGGCTTCAGCGAGCGTAGAAGCAACTTTGAAGGAGTGAACCATTACTTTGTCTACAGTTGTTGGCCTGCCACATAGTTAGGACAGACAATATGGAGACTAGGCTATTACATACATATTAGTATAATTTAAACATCTATGCGCACCCACGAGTAAATTTGGGGTCAAGCGGTGAAATGGCGTTATAGCATTGTATAGATATATGCATGCCTACATTTATATGATTTTGTTACACCATACGATGCAGCCGTGCAGTAAATGTTTTGATTCCGATAAACCGACCGGACAGTGACATGAGCCGGACGTATGATGCACGAAGTTCTGGGACAATCGGATTAAAAATGTGCCCTGGTGGACTTCGTGTACGTCGTTTTTTACATTGAAGACATGTTCAGCATTTGGGATGCCCTTTAAACATTACGATGCTCGCTATTACTGTCGCAATACTACGAAAGTCGTTCTACTAAAACGAACGGTCCATGCTCATTATGAAAGACGTCAAAATTTGAGCATCAGCCGTGTCCTTACCGGCGCACAGAATGCAAAAACCAACTTACTAAATTGAAGGGATTGCTTATTATTACCGACCAAATCTGACTAATGTATCTCCAAAATCTGTTGAAGTGTTTTCGTCCAACAGAAAGAGAAAATATCGTAGCTCGTTTCAATTCGGTGTAAACACGATAGTTATGCAAAGCTTCTAACGCCATTGTCAAATATAAGGATATAGTTCTTGATTGTTAAAGTAAATAATTGCAGAAAGATGCCTCGCCAGGAGCTATTGAAGCCTCAGAAAAGGACTCACAAGAAAGCTCAGGTGAAGCAAATCATTGCGTGGGGAAACACTTCTATTGCTACGTGACTTGTGTACTCGGTGCCATCTTCCCTAGCGTACTGCAGGCTAGTGACTTGAGGTACTTCTTCGCTTTCAATTGAAGTCTTAGGTTTTTCATCCTGTTAATTCCAGCATAACAGGCCAAACTAACTGACAGCAATAGAAAGGTCCTTTAGACTTAATAATAACGTTAAGAAATCTAGAAAAAAGTGAGCTGTCGATCGACTTTTGATTTAGTTACGACTTAGCCGAACACGGCAGTGATGGCAGAACGGCAACTTCCGTACGGTACGACAAACTGAGAATCCTTGTGAAGGTTATCGATACGAAACTGCTTTTAAAATACTTCAGATAGCAAATTTACGATATAGATTAGTAAACACGCAAAAATGTGCAGATTTTTAGGTATTAAGAAAGTGTTGGCTAATGCGCGCACGCTACGGCTTCCATCAAAATGAATCTTTCGTTGACATTAAAGTCTCTTGCGACGTGGGAAAAGTTTGATAACTTCTGAAGCACGCATCGCTAGCATATGAACTTCGGCTGGGAGATACTTAGTCTTCTAAGGACTTGTGAGAAAAACTGCTTGAGTTTAATACCGGAGAAATTAGTTTAAAAGAAAAAATACCCTTTAGCTTGAAAAATTAACGTTTAGTGTTCAAGTTTTTGTTTACTGAAGGTGAAAGCGTCGCGTAAATTCATCGAAAATTGGTGAAGACATTAGACAAAGAGGTCTTGAGCGAAAGCACAGTACGTCAATGATTCAAACCTGTTCAAAATGAAGATTAATGTGTTCAAGACCAACGAGATGGTCACCAGACGTCGGGACGCGAAAGACAAAAACGCATTACCGCAATCGAGGTTTTTCACGAAAGAAATGCAAAACTTAAAGTATGAGGGCTTTGTCGGCCGAAATTGGCATTTCACATGTAACGCTTGCAAAATTATGATTTAGATATTGAAAACGTACAATCTAGGTGGAAGATTAATGTAGATTAGTTGGAAATACGTGCGATACAGTTCACGTGCAATTTTAGGAACTTTGACCAACAAAATAACGTCTGGAGCTTAGGGTCGCTATAGACGAGGCGTATATTCAATCCTCACCGCCGGCCGGAAAAAGGCCAGGCGAGAATGTGGCGTCGCTCTGCAAAGAGCTCAATTGAGTTCAATGGTAATGCTGAGTAGGTTCGGACATAAGGTTGTGGTCGTACTCGCGATGGCCATCAGAGGCATTTGCTACTATGAGATAAATACCAAAAATAAAACAACTAACGTTGCTCAAGACTTATGGATCGTTGATATAGCTGTATAATTGCTTGATGAAGACACCAAGCCTTATCCCCATGCTTCAGTTACTCCTATTAATAGAAAATATCTAATACTGACTTGAAATGTCGCGGTGACTGACTAGATTCTAGAGTTTACCTGTCCATTTCATTGTTAACGAACTATTATCATACGACAAGTGTTCTTAGTGGATTCATATATTTTAATAAGCGTTCAAAGTCAAATAAAAGCTTTCCCCTTGTTTGATCCACGTTCGTTTATAGAAGCGACATAAGAGAAAGCTTCTATTACGTGTTTGCTAACTAAAGATCGCTGCCTCTGTTCATTATCGAACCGGGCTCATATCATGCCGCGTGTTCGCTATTTAGATATCGCATCGATCAAGGATTCACTAAATTAAGCCTTGTACAGGTTTTTGTTGCAGGTATGTACAATGTGGAACAGTTAAACCTGGGAAATCTAAAAGCGGGAGACTGCTTCAAATTCAAGTGCGTTTGAAAAGCATATATATATATATTAGTAGATAAAATATTTTTCCTTACACGCTTCGCTGCTTCTCGTGTTTATTTGAAAGAATACCTTACAAATTTGATGAAGCTTTTTCCAAATAACTACCCTAATTCTGCTAGGCAATAGGCCACTAACTTTTACAGTTGTAGCTTTCGTGCTAGGTGAGAAATGCAGGTTTCAGCCTCGTTGCATCGAGCTGATAATTGAATAGATTAATATATTTGTTTCTGTGTGGGTGGTATGTATCGCGCAGTGAAACTTGTAATTATCTTTCGGTTAGCGTTTTCAACATTGCTACCTGAAGGCATTATTTCCCACAGCCCTATTTCATCAAATCGCCTTTTCTACTGGGCGGATCAGTATTACCATGCGGGTTATAGTAAACTATTCTCCGCAGAATGTCTCTGGTGTTTCCTGCTGCTGTTTTTCGGATTTCTGAGGTCCAGCCTCACTTATTCCTACTCCGCCGCCGTTAGCCGGTACCTCAGTAAGAAAGTATCGAATGAGTTTGAAGGCGTTTGTCTCTGACGATCTTTATTAACAATCTTTCATGTATTGTAACGAACACTACCTTCAGATCCCAACGCAAAGGGCAAGCTTTTTCCGTACATCCGTCTGTTCCTCACCGTGATTGCGTCCAAGATTACGGTTTTCTGCCGCGAAATTTTAATAACGAATCTAATGTGCCTTGACCCGAATCCGATATAATATTTTCATGTTTATAACAAATAACTTAATCGACTTATTCAACATTCGGTGCCGTATAACTAGAGTACGTGGCTGTCGGATACAATTTTCGTGTGCGTATTTCGCTTTTTTAATTGACGTCCGTTACGCAGAACACCCTCGCACATTTTCCTCCAGACGACAGAGGTCTGCGTAACGCTTACTGAAGCCATCGTTACCAAAAAAAGTAGTAATTTGATTAGTTCGGGATACATACAGAGTTTGTGGTTTTTGACGCTAGACTTCTGATAAAATTGTTTGTCTACTGGCGGTTCTCAAGTGAGCAACCCTCCTACTAACAATGTCGCAATTCCTGCAATGCAGTATCACTTGCTAGACTGACAAACTATTATAATTCCCCTTCGCTTCTTGCTAATAAATATGTTTCGAATTTTACATCTACGTTAGTATTGCATAAGACGGATGACATTTAAAGCGAAACAGCTTTCCAAGCTTTGAGATTCTTCAGTTTCAGTTAGTAAACGGATTGTTATTGAAACGTCATGCAGACCACTACTTAATGTAGCGTTACGGAGTCATAACACAAGGCCTTCAAATGTGTCCCTATGACAATGTGGCACATTAATTATATATTTTCTTACCCCCATATACCTTCTGGAGGCAGCACGCGAACCCCTCACTGAAAAGATACCTTTTTTGTGATCAAATTCATATTCACTTGGTATCATTCGCCTCTGTGCTTTTGATAAGCTCAAATATTAGCCCGCTATAAAATAATCGTCCGCCAACAGATTGTTACCCTCAGAAAAAATTTTATAGATTTCGTCAAGAATACGTTCGTGCCGTCGTCTGGATCCGATCACGTGATCATGGCCGACATAAGCTATGGTACTAACTACGCTACTACTTCCGCCATAAGTCCAGCCTGCTCACGGGCTCTGTTTTCACACCATATATAAGCTTCGCGTTTACTTTAGGTGCGTTTTTGAAGAAAAGCTGGAAACCAGTGATTGGAATCATTGAGCGACTACCTATACGAAGTTTAACAGAACAACATGGCGGTCGGTATAATTAGCCAATGTGTGTGTATGTATGCACAGTGACTAAATAATAAAAGCTACAAAGAACTGCTATCTATTTGGGAAAACCGTGAGCCAGCTCAATTTTGTTGCCCAGTTTAGTCTACCCCTGCAGAAAAACGTACACGTCTACATTGCGGCCATGGCTTAACTTTGGGTTTTTTCGAACTCGACATTAAAAGTTTTTTGTATTAATGGAAGGGAGAAATTGGCACGTTTCTTCTATAAAATATGCTACATGCATGAATCCCTAAAAATTGTTAAAGGCAAAGCTAAAGAATGATGCATTCTATTTAAAAAAGAGATAACTGCGCTCTATAATTAGCCATAACTCGGGTGACGTAACGACTTTTACGTTATTGACAGCAAGGCTTTGTATTGCGTAGAAACCTCCAAATATGAGCACAGCCTTTGTTACCAATAGCAGTGTCTACTGGGATAAGGTTCGTCTCTAGAGAATGAAATAGATAGACCTTTTTTTTTGAATATGGCCGCCGTTGGAAACGTAGAATGGGTATAAAAAAAAATAGATGAAGCAGCAGCGAGTAAGGGCTCTCCTAGCAACTGCTTCATGCTGCCTCCGACCAACGAGAATGTTATGTCGTGACTTTTATATAAAGAGTATGATCTAATTCAAGTTACTTTTGTTTAACGAAATTATCTCTACAGATAAGCGTAGATGAACAACACTATTAGAAGCAATTCTCATTCAAAAAACGACGGAAATTATAAGCAACATAGAGACGGCCATCTGTTTAGATAGGGTTCCTTCCATACCCCTATATATGGATAGATAAGGTTATATCTTTTCAGAGCAATACGGGACTTCAGATGGGATCTTCAGTTTCACCCTCAACATTACTCCATCAGATTAATACCTGTTATGTTCTCTGCTATGTTGGTCAATATATAGATAGTAAGGATGGCTTTTTCTGGAAGAATCATATTATATGGTCGCCAAAATACTAGGTAAAGATGCTTCCGTGTGAACAACTGATCTTGGCCAAGATTATTATTGAAGGATCAAGAGTAGCTTACGGATTTGCCCAACATTGTAGTAGAAGTTTTTGCAATATGGATTCATTATAAGTTAAAATAAAGTTCGATATGAAGTTGGCTGTTAGGGCAAACGGCGTAACTTATGATCTATAGCGAATAAAATTTTGATTTTGTATGCGTGTCCAGACTATCCTAAAAGCAGCTTTAACGATTGTCCTGGTTTTTGACCTTGCAGACTGAGCCTGATAAGAAAAAAAGGCTACAAAAAAAAACTATGTGTCTGGTAAACATCAAGTTTATGCTGAACGTAAAAAAAGCTCTTTCGTAGAATATAAAGTATGTAAACTAGTCTACTTCGCTACTACTATACATGTCAAACGGTATCTACCGTTGGGGCAAAAAAATACGATTTTACCTAGACATCTCCCTGTTTTATTTACTAAAATTGCAGTATCCTTAATTGAGATTGCTCGAACTACTGCATATTGGTATACGATTAAGTTCATAAGCTAAGACTATCACGAGGTATGTTACGGCAAATGCTTCAAAGAACTGGCAAGTAAATCCAGAATGATGAACTGTATTTTCTAATGATTTCATTAATGGGAAAGTAAAATGAAAATCATATAATCTTTTTTAACTCAGATACCTTTATCAACTACGGCTTTTTCCCCAAGGTCGTTCATTCACTAGTCATAAAAGAGCATGGGAAGTTTTATATTTGTTTAGCATCTTTACATATTATTATTTATACGTGAATTAGTCCTCGGAATCGTCGATGTTTAGGTTCAGCCTAGCCGAAAAGCGTCTCACTGGATTTACTTAAGGTTTTTTTTCCAACAAACCTATGGAACAGTACGATAACCATACGAACGGCTTTAGCCTTAATAGTAACACCTTATTTTTGTTCTTAATTTTCCTTGACGTCCCACTGTCCCAATTATTAATGTTTGGTAATAATTTTCGCCCACGCTGAAATTCAAACTGGTCTGGCAGCGTATTGTTTATCTATAGATATTACGGCAACGCATTCAGATACACGCATTAGCCACTCATACCACGTTGCCATCTTCATCGAAGGGTTGCCAACAAGAAAATGGACATGGTTTATGGCAAGCAACGACAACTGGCAGAAGCATGAGACAACTAGGTTGGGTGAGTTTGCCTCGTTCTCTGGAACTTCAATCGGCCTACAACGAAAATTAGTTTCGGTTCAGAAAACGGTATTATTGAATTTATACTCAAGTGGGTTTTTTTTTTCTGTTGCTACACTCCTCTATTAGAATGAGAAGCTACCACTCAGCAACAAATTGCGCAATACCTAATCGCTAAGAGAATTCGCAGCGAAGTAGAGCGTATCGCCGTCTGCAGTGTAACGCACGAGTTTTTTACACAGAACGACCCGGGCCATAAAGCGTTGATGTCGTTTTAGTGCTTCCGCTTGGCGTTCTCACTAGATGGAGTAGAGACAGAAAAAGAGACAATTTCCAATTCAACGAGCGAACTAGGCTCTGTAACTGCAAAAGCAGCTAAACACAAAAGCACGTACACAGAAGTACCCATAGGGTGGTTTAAACCCGACAATTTTAGGACAAAGTCAGTTTTTCGGTTCTGGCCAGCAAGTGAATAGGCAAAGCCATTCGAATATCTTCCTGCAAGGGAGTTTACTGAGCTCAATCGGCAGTTGCTCCTGCAACTTTTCCCTTTGCTATATACAACATTTAATGCAAGCGGCAGTCAAAGCAATCGACCAGCAGGACCATATCGCTTACGCAATTATTAAAAGGTGAAAACTGAAGATATGTAACCCGCAGGTGCCAGGCCTACTCGAATGTTCAGGATCAACGTTCCCTGCAGGGTATGAGAAAGAGCACATAAAGCAACACATATTTACAACGAAGGACTACCAGGCGTCCCAATAAAGATGGCAGAAACAGCGACAGTACGCGTAGCGGGAGTAGTAACGGCGATAAGACAATGTGATCGCCGGTACGTATTAAGGCGGCTCGCAGGCATAGTTCATGAATGAAACGTTAAACTGTTGTCTTTTTGTCATTGAGTGCCTATAGGTCTACCAGACCGAAGATGAAAGGATCTCACATAGGAATAATAGATATTCAAACCCACACTGGATCTTCGTTCTAATACACAATCACTTTTAATAACTATAAACACCCAGGCTTAACTGTTCATTTGTACCTTTCTAACAAGCATCAACTTTATATTGAGCAGTGAGCACTGCCCTACTACTTTTCCAGTGAAATCTAATCCGAGGTCGAACTTGCTCTGAATTAAGGATAAATTTAGTTCGTGCATTTTGATACTTCTTGTACCATTTTGCTTATCTCGTCACGATGACCCTTATGGTCAATGAGGCTATGCTGTGTCAACCCGTTTCATTGCTATCTATTCCATTGTATGAGTTCAGTAATCGTTTTAGCTTGGTGTTCCGTCATTTTTTTGACAAAACGATGCTTTTATTAGCTTACTACTTTGCAGCGATCAGCCCATTCACCTCTATCGCAGCCGTCCCGTTAATAACGTAATTATTCCACAGTCTCGAAAGGGCACTTCGACGCCCCTTCGACGCCCGACGCTTTAAAAGCCCTGGCTTGTGAAGGTACAAATTTTAGTAAATACTAGAGCCCTTTAGTGGGAAAATACCGTATTCGACTTTATGGCAAAAACGGATACGATTGATCTATTTAGAAGATTTACCTCTTTTGTTTTCGAGAGCAGTTATTTTTACCTAGTTTACGTTCGGGTTTACAGCATAAATCGCATTTTCCCACCCTTAATACGGTCCCCTTAAGCCCCCCGATCTGCAAGGAAAATTATCGCAGTTCGTTAAAGCCATTTTTGAACTGGTCCGTCCATATTTACACAGCACATGTACGTGCAAACTCCTGTTCGATTAGGAGTGCAGCGCCGTGATAATAAGTCAAGCCGTTGAACTTTTTGCTAAGAAACGTAACGCAGTAGTGCTTATTGCACAGATGTATCCTCTATCCACTCTGAGATTGGATGATACTGCTAGAGTCATTTGGACTTGGGCCTATAGGACATTTACAGCGTACTAAACCTGATAAATTCTGTTCGAAATACAAACCTATAATTCTCTGTCATCTCTGTCATTTCTATATACATTTTTACTAAGTTAAGAATTCAAACATTATCCCTATTCCAGAGATCGGTGTAACCGAATAGAATTGCCAGCTACTCCAATCGAAAGTACGACTCTGACAAAACGATCAGTATCCACCTGCGTACGCGAAATCCTTTCACAGCAAATGTCTTAAGCCGCAAGAGAAACAAGTCCATAATGTTACGAATTTTAACCCATATGAACTTTCTCATTTCTTGCTTGTACCTCTGAGTTTGTTTCCATTTTTTTATTAAACTTCTAAAAGTGTGAACAGTTATCTATAGCAAAACATTTGAAAAGTCAAGCAGCTTTCAAAAAGGTAGAGCGAAGTGCTAGAGAGCAGTTATTTAGAAAGTTGACGAAACTTTATGAGATACCTTACCTTTTAAACACTTGATTTGATGCTTAAATGTAAGGCAGGTAGTTTAATGTTTTGGCGATTTAAGATAACGTGTTTGCTTATCAAACTAGAAGAATATGTAGTGTGCTCTAGGTGCGAAAGAAGGCCTAGATACACTTTGTCTCATACTGGAAGAGGCCAGCCCTTTAGCGGAATGTTTAAAGCGCAAGTATCGCATAAACTACGAACTCGAACCATTTATTTTAGATAGTTCAACTTCTTCAGACGTCCTAAGATTGCAGTAACTTGTCCAACACTTTGAACATTCAATGTATAGATCAACATATGGTCGTCTATACAACTCGTTCTGATTAGTCGTTAAGGATAGAAATAAATAGCACTCACTTTTTATTCTTCGGTTGCTTCTTCACGTTGGTCTGTTGTTTCGAGCTGTTGTTAGATGCGTTGGAAAAATTGCTAGTCGCCTGCTGACGATCTCCTACGGCCCTTATGCCGGCTGCATCTTCCGGGCCTTCCCAAGCGAGGTCGGCTCTGCGCTCGCCGACGAGGTCTCCGCGCCGCTTCCGCACCCGAATAGGCGTTGATTGTTGGTGACCGTGGCAGATGACCGCGCCCATACCGCTCTCGCAGAGATTCTGCCTTTTTTTGCGTTAACCGGAGCCGTATCTGCCAGGTCTACTGACGGTGCAGTTGTTAACGCAGTGGCACCCTAGCGTCAAGAGGTCACTCGTCGATAGCGGGCAAGCAGGGCATGGCAGAATAATGACGGTCGTACAGCGCGTCGCATTGGAAGAGCAAAGCGAGGCGATGGCTGAACTTATGCAATTGTACCCTTAATGAACAGTTATCGTCATCGGTCATTCAACGTCAATCGGGCTACACGCTACTTTTTGGCACCGGCTTTATCCTTCCGGAAGAGCTTCTAATTTTGCGATTCCATCTTATCTTGATACAACACTTTGTCGTCGCAAAAATAACGACGTCTCCGTTTCTCTTTGGATTGATCGTCAGAATCACCGCACAGTCCGCTTAGCTGATGGCTGATATTTATACTGCTGTTGTCTCGTTTCTGGCCCTTATTCTGCTGATTTATGGCATCGTAAAAAGGAGAGCCACTTCGCAGCTACGAAGTTGGACCTGGAATTTTGTGGCTTTTGCCTCACAGATACTGCACGGGTATGTTGAATTGGTGCGTGAATTCGCGCTATTGGCGACGCAGAAACCGTCGCGATTCAGACAAGAGTCAGGAGCTGCGCGCAGAAGCTGATGCCAGCCACACTGGTAGGCTGTACAGTCGCTTAATATTTATTCCAGATGAAGACACTGAACTGTAATAGTGTAACAATAAAAGAAATAACATTTAGAAGACGAATAGCTAGGAAAGGCCCAACGTATTTCTAAGCACTAAGCATATCAAGTGTAGCAAACCTGTACGTATAAGCTTCCAAAGGATATATTGATGGCTGCAGGTAGTTTAACTAGTATAGTTACTATGCTAGTTATACTACCTATTACTATTCAATCCTATACTAGGCTAAGCTCATGTATAGGATTGAATTCGTTGACTTGGGAGAAAATTTTTGAACAACGTCATTAAAGTTCGGGCGACTACCTATAACGTATTGCTTAGAAAAGAATTCTGTAGTTTATAAGAAAAAAAAATTGATACAGAGAGCTTTAGCACGTATAAGTCTACCTTAGTCTTCTTTCTACAAAAGAGCTTTTTCTTCCTGGAAAAAACGTTTGGTTGCCTAATGCTATTAGTGAATTTGCTTCGAGTATATTCAGTTTTCATCACTTTGAATAGGCTTACACTGTTATTATGCCTATGGACGCCTTTCGCCGAAAGTTGCCAAAAAGAAAAATACAACCATTTAGATAATATAGGAGTCTATTCAGGGTAGGAATGTCGGCCTATGATGCTCTGACGAAGAGAACGAAAACTAATATTAAAAAGACAAATCCGTATTTCGAGCCTAAGCCGATTATCCTGCATCGTTCTTCGTACAGAAGATACTTATGAAAAATCGGCTGTACTTGAGACTGACTACGTTAGTGAATCGTTCCAACTCATCCGAAAGTGACAATAGATTTTAACACACTTTGTGGCTACATTTTCATTTGAAGTTTTTTCGCCTGTACCATTAGCTACCTAATTTCTATGGTTGCGGTTATATTTACAGGTTAATAACTGACAATTAAAAAAAAAAAAACAAAACTGTACTTTCCTACTTTCGTGGACTTTGCTGTGTAAATATTTTGTTTCGTTTTTCTATAGCTTCATTTCCTGTCTCGAACATTCAAAAAGCTTGACTCCAACACACTAGCTTGGTTCCGTTTGACCGTGTGTCCTATAAGTTGGATGCTTAATACACGTCGGATAGGAACGATGGCAGTCGCATTTACGTCACGGGCGGTCTCCGCCGTGCTCCCGTCGTTAGCACTTTTTGCAGTCTTGAACTTTCCTTGTGTGAAAACAATCGTTGTAACTGGGGCCCGGGAGCTATTCGTCGGTTAGATATGGAAACGGGGTGAAGATAGTTGGGTAGAAATAGGGCTTAGCGGCTCTCTACAGCGAAAAAATAAGTCAGTACAAAGACTGGCAGGTTCGTGGTAGCCTCAGGGGACCGCTCATCAGTGCCCGAGTTCCCTGCCGTTCCTGTACTCAGAGCTGCGCTTTGCAGAACGCTCCTTTAGCCAGCAGCGTCCGTTACATCTTAAACAGGACGCAAAGCACGGAAACCTGCCGAACTACCGTTGTTTAACGAAAATTCTAAGCAAGCAGCAACAGCGAGAAACTCCGGTCAAGTCAAGGCTATGGCCGAGACGCGGTGGGGGGACATGCTAAGACAGCATTGCACTGGCGTATGGTGTAACACATGGCTGCACGACCCCTATTAGCTTTGAAGTGCAGTGTCTGGACGGAGGCGTCAACAGAACTGGACGAACACTTGCTTATTGCAAGGGTAATCACAGTACACCAATCTTGTACCACTTTCTCAGATTGAGAGAACCACAAATGCGTCTGATCGGCTACTCTCAACAAGCGAAACATATCCGCGTCTTAAACTTGTTCTTAGACTTGGGTCGTAACCGTTCTGTGACCTGATGCAGCATTCTAACCAACACACATCAAAACATGCTACACACAGAAAGAGTCGCTGTTGTAGAGAGCACTCAATGGCGGATACAATAGTGTACAGGATAATACGGTATCTTGCAGGGTATAAAAAGTCGTATCACTGAATTGTGTTTTGCTCGAACGCACAATTATGTACAAACCGATAAGCCGAGATCTTTTTTGGCTTGCTGAGAAGCTATCTGCGCTTGTCGTTTAACGCTACACGCTTTGGATTGAAATAATATTAGAGCTAGGTCTGAACCTAAGCCCAAAATTATGGGGTACAGAGTTCAGTGGGTGGGGACAGCAGTAAAGTCTAGTGTGTGCAGAAAGCAACCTCCCAAAGAATCCTCGGCAGTAATATTCAATAATGCAGCTTATGGCATTTTAATTCTAAGTTCGTCATTGGAAAAATCGTATTGTAGAGCTTTATAATGACATGTATAGTGGCCTTGTAAGCAGGCGCTTTCATCTCGATATACAAAACACCACCACATCATGTAATAGCTCGATGCGAAAATTTTACTTCGTGCCTCATTCATGCGTTACGAAAAATGTTTCCCTTTCTCGATCGGTCCTTCGATCAAATATCTAGCCATCACATGTGACATACAGCGGTGGAACGCGGAAAAGATAGCTTCCTGTTTGATTTAACGCATGATGCACTGAGCGAAGATTTCTGAAACGCCTTTTCAATGGTTCTTTACGGGAACGTAACATATTTTTCTTAATGTCGTCGATTAAACAGCAATAACTTTGTAGCGTTTCAATATGTAGGAGCAAATATGTTTTCAACGAATGTTGAATTTGCATGGTGGTTCGTTATGTTAGCGTTGCTATTGAAACTGCTCCTTCGTTCTACTAACAACAAACCTGCCTGCACGCAAAATTATGGAAATCATTTTCTTGTAGTAATTGCTCCATAAATAAACGGGCCTTACAAATAACCTTTGAGTATTGAAGTTCTTTGGGAATTTCAGAAGCACATTTGGATGTCGGAATAATAATGAAAGAGTCGTTAATTGTTCATTTTGCGAATCTAATGTTACTTGGTACGTAATGATAGCAACATTTAATTTATCGATTCTTTGTCTGTTTTTCTATAAATTCTTCGAAATGATGCCGTTCACTATTGATGTTTTCTAAATTACGCAGCTTGTGACAGCATCCATCCATGTGGGTGCTCAATCAATGCATACATTTTAATGCTTGTCAGGAGACAAGCCGTATTTTGCAGTAAGCCTGAGTGTGGTGTAAGGTACGATTCCTTCACAATTGTTTTTTAGTGAGCCAGATCTGTTACTCTACACTGTAGTAAAATAAGCTTTAGTTCCTAACATAAATTGTGTATCTGAGCATGGCAAAGGAAACGGAAGGTCGGAACACCTAAGGTTCAATACGCAGGTGCTGTTTCCGGGCTGATCAGCTCCTTGTTTTACAGGCATCCCATCAAATCAGCACGACACGAACCGTGTATCGATGCCCGTGCTCGACCCCGGACCACCGCAACATGTTCCTAAGCTTAGAAAGCGAATACTTTACTTTACCCACGATGCCTTCAACCATCTACGATATTGTCTGTATCATAATAATAGGTATATAGGCAAACTATAATAGTTATGTTAGTGCTTTCGCTTGACTAGCGTGTCTTCGTATCTTGTACTAAATGTCAAAGTATTGGAGTTTTCCATCTAATAGGTACCCATGCTCATCTCCCTCGTAAATTCCCCTACGCTGCTCGACGGCGACACCGGAAGATAGTAGCATTTGTGTGAGTAGGCCAAGCCTCAACTAGAGCTCCGCCTAAACAGCATTTCAGGACTCGATACGACTCCGTCGAAAACGAGACTGATTACAAATGAACCGATCCAGTGAACTTTCTAAGATACAAAAACACGCGTCGTCGCAATGAAAACTTCCAAAGTGCAGGCTATGAGAACGGCTTCGGAACTGAAAAACAGGCTAACCGCTAAAGGGCGGCAGCGAAGGGGAACGTACGTGGAAAGCGTTAAAGGGCTGTTAACGTCGATAATCATTCTTAGTGGTTCGCCTATTTGCAACAAGCTTTTAAGCATGTTGCCTGTACGGAGGGCAACAAGTGCGGACTAAAGGGAACGCTTCAACAAGTTAAACTAGGGGTATCATGGGGTAGTTGCTAGCAACAAAGTACAACAATCAGTGTGCTTCACGTCTTCAATGATCATTGTAGTAATACTGTAATGATGATAATAAAAGCCAGTGTTTGTTTTCGTACTCTCTAATATTATCAAACACGCATGATAATAGACCCGTAGTTCTGTCAAATGGTTGCACAAAGCTCTTCACAAGTCCCGTTTGGTGGGGGGCGCTACCCTACCTAGCAGATCATATACGTAGTATAACCAATATGAAACCTAGAGGAAAGGTCTGCTTTTTGTGCAACGACGGTCCCATAAAGATAAAACTACGCCATCATTTGCTGCTGACGGTGCTTGCTTGCCATGCAAAATGAATAGTCTCGTATAGTTTAGCGGTTCTATATACAGAGAGTATGAATTTATGCATGGAAGTGAGGTTAGAACTACTACGAGTAGCCATATATAAGCAATAGTCAGTGTCCATATGCCGTACAGGTAATGAAATGGTATACATCATGAATGGATTAAGGTATCAACTGCATGTTGTCTGCCACTAAACGATATATATATATATATATATACACCTAGAGATTATGTCCAGGTTGCTACGCGTACAACATTTACAGGAAGCGAAATATCCTGTATAAAATTTTATCGCTGTCTCTATATATAATAGAAGACTGGCAACTGGTGTTTTGATGAATTATGCAGTATGGCTACGTAATTCAACTAATACATGAAGCGTCCCGCTTCATGTGATTATCGCGTTATAGGCGCACAGAAGTTCGCAATGTTTTCTTCAAGGTTTGTTTTGTTAGTTCACTTTAAAACACTTCGTAACCGCAGTACTACGTCGATGAAAGAAGTGACCTGTGATATCAAATGCGCTCACATAAAAGTACAATCATATGATTGACTTTTTTTTTTAACAAAGCAACAGACATGACTAACACATATAAGTATCATATGCAGGCGTTATATAAACAATCAACACATAAAATGTTCACGTCCCCATGAAGATTCACATGGCACATATGTAAATGAAGATCGAGGGTTATAATAAGCCCTTGAGCAAGAATGTTTTACACAAAGAGGTCTGCTGGGGGGTGATAAATTTGCTTAGGGAACGAGATTTGCATTTCTTGCCATTATTCCGTCTCGTTGAGTATTGGGATAGGAATAGGAAAATCGTGGATTAACTAGAGGCAACCATTTTTTTGCCAGGGATTGGAAAATGGTGGGTTACTGAAAAAGCCGCAGTTGGATCGCAACAGCCTCCAACGCCAAGCCGAACTTTGGAGGCGCGCAAGTTTCATTATCTGTCAGGTCGATGGCAGCCGTACTGTCTTAGACGCACAACAAAAAGAAGGAAGACTGCTGAAACGAGTAACACAAACACAGAAAGAACAACAACGTAACGAGAAAGTGCAGGGCTTTGAAAAGGTCACGTGGAGCCATTTCTATGTGTTCCCTTTGTAATGTTAAAGAAGGCGAGAAAGTGACGTAACGATGCAGAGGAATAAAGAGAGCAGAGGACGACATTAGAGGGGAAGTTCCTGACCTAGCGGACTGCAGCTATTTTGGATGGCAATAGTAAATGCGTCCTTCCCTGAACGGCCGAAACTTTTCTTTACATTTTTAGACTCTTATGCGCGCCTGCCTGCTGAACGATTGCGAGTTAAATGGCTGCATAATGGCAAAGATGCCGCGCGCCTCATTCATCGACGGAATTCCCGCGCAGTTGCTTTGTCACAAAAGCTGGTTGCCTTTGACCTTTGCCTCAGTCCTACGCCATCTTGTCTCTAGTCCGTCTTTTATCAATTGGCGTAGGATAGACGTCGAAAGGATCAAGACGAAGGGAACTATAAGAAAAATGTAGAACCTCTAACGAGAACGGTTGGGCTCCGTCCAACCAAACGAAGAGAAGAGAAGGGGAAGAGGAGAAAAGAAACAAATGAAGATATACTCTATTAGCACAAAGAAAGCAAGAAAAAAGCAATGGTATACACTAGACACAGCGTACAGAAGAGCATTTGTAGCCATCACGTGGACCAGTAGCCGATGTAGACGTTAAATATGTGTCGGATCGCAGCTATAGACTGGAAAATATCTTTGGCGTGCAGCATCCAAAAAGGACACGGTATATCTTGAAAGAACAGTTATTATATGCAAAGGATTGCAGTGCAAAAGAACTACGGTCAACTTGTTCCCTATCTCAAGCTCCATATATATATATATATATATTATTTTCTAAATCGGCCTGATATTTTTGAGAACCTGACAGAAATCTAGAAGCTTGCTAAGAAAAAAGAAAACATGGGCAAGAATAATACTTGGCGTACTTGAATGCATCAAAGTGTGCATAAAAGATGTATTATGCCATTTTCGAATTGACAAAACCGAAATTTTCCACATTCCACTTAAAAATGCAATTCTGGTCCACTTTTAGACCTAGCAGAAAAAAAAATAAATTAAATAATAAACTTTTTGTTAAGGAAATTGATTTTCTTGGTATGAGCTGAAACTAATTTGAGCCCTTTCGCAGTCAGACGACTAGAGATTATTAAAAAGATTCTCCAGCAGGGTAGCATGTACACCCGAGTTAACAGGAGTTTCTGTAACCGGGGTCAGCTTTTATCATTAAAAAATAAACAAACACTTACTAAACACGTATGCATATCGATCACGTAAAGGTAGCCTGTTCGTCTGTCGTTCTCCTTAGAATCTAATTTGTTTGTCTCTTCTGGCGAACTTCTGTCTCTGTTTATCTTTATGTCGGTATATTACAGGTGCTTTAACATGAGGAAGAACACGTTTGGCGTTCATACGAAGGGAGGCTGTTGGTTAGAAAAGGAAGGAATAAGATATTTATAGATCTATCTTTGTTGAATTTTACAGTTAACGATTTGGGTGCGTACTGTTGAGACACTTAAATGGACCAATCTGCATGAACTGTGTATGCTTATATCCACGTATACAAGCAAATGGTTGCTATTGGGACATAGCGTAGGTTTATAGTCGTCTGTCTTATATCGTGTCAATGGCTTGTCGAATAGGGTCATTGAAGCGTGGAAATAGGAAACCAGTCTACAATCTTGATTTGTAGCCGGTTGCATGATAAATCCAACGACCCTCGGTATCCCAATATTGATGTCCTGCGATACCACAGTTGACAGTAGGCCAACTTAGCCTTTCCCCTACCAAACTTGACCATCAAAAGACAATGACGCTGTGCAGTAAAGTGAGTAACGAAGCTTTTCTCCTAGAAGGCTCTCTCTCATACAGTGAAATGATTTGATGATTCTCTTTTAACCGTTAGTCACATGAGGCAACGCCTTTTAAGCTCATAGGACTTCTGAGGAGATTTGTGATAACAGAATCGTTCCGGTCGTTGAAACAACTGTAGTTTTGGCTGTGAAAACGGAAACGGCCGATTGAACGTCCTTGTTCGGGGGGGGTAACACTAAAAGACAAGAGCTTTTTGAAAAATATACTAAAAGAGAATCGAACATTTACCACTAAAACAATCATAAAATCAGATTAATTGTACCGTATTTTGTCGAACTGTTTGCACTAACATATTCTTAATAAACAATGGCACAGATAAACGAAGTTAAATAGGCGAACTGTTTTTTGTCCGCTAGTCTGCATTGTTGTTCGCCCTAAGAGCTTGCCGAGTGTGACAAAAAATTATGATGGCCGTGTTAAATTCCATAGACCCATCCAATTATTTGTTCTCCGGCCACTTTTTGCTTCCTTGACCCTTTATTTTTCTGCTTTTTCAGATATCCGGGTAGCAAAAACCTGTATAGTAACCTGTGTAGAAGCTGACATTGATTTATCTGTTCTACCATTTGGACATGATAACAGCAAAATTGGTATTTCGTGCAGGGAACACCACGAGGACGAATAAGATTCAGCTACTGGACACGCTGAGAAGATTGGTTGATATTACCGAGGTAGCGATATTTTCCAAAGCTCTGACGCTAAATGCCCCCTTTTCAGATGAAATGAATGTATGAAGAACGAAATGACAAGGAATAACCGCGCTTAATTAGGGTAGGGAGGCCTAGCCATCATTCTAATTTTACTACAAAAGTTATTGCCGCCGCAAGCTTCTGTTTAATCAACAGGCCAAATGTCATCTCATCAGCTTCCGCAGATTAAAATATAGCTTTTTATAATCAGTTAAAACGAATGGAACGATCCTATAGTCACAGCCCATTTTGCTTCCCAGCCAAGTAATAAAAAACAAATGCGAGTAATGCGACAATGGTTAAAATAGCCGGAGAGAATCGGTTGAGAATGATAGAACCGATCATACTTCTCAATTCCACCGAAAAATCTTACGGAGACTCATAGAATAACAGCTTTTTAAGAATTATGACAAAGGGGCAAACCGAACCAAAATGATAATGTTTTGGGTGCGTACTGTTGAGACACTAAACGGAGAGCCTCTTGTTTAGATAATACGCTTGATACAAATATATGATGATCGAAATGTAAAGGGAAATTAAATTGCGTATAGTTTTCCACACGATACGCGTTTGCCCCATGCGTTTCTTTGGCGGGGGTCGGGGGGGGGGGGGGGTATGTGTAATCCTCCAACGATTTAAATTTACTTTAATTAAAGGATTATAAAAGGATAACTTTATAGGTCTGTAGATGTACAACTGAGTGACGAGGCGCAATCGCTATCTGTAGCTGATACCTAGACATAGAGGGTGTATCGGCCCGCCGCGTGCCTGCGTAGCTTCGGCGTGCTAATTTATAACACGATCTACGGTGAAAGTTACGAGTTCAGATCTTATCAGTCTGTTTGTCCTTCGATGTGGAAAATATGGGCTCTTCCAACTACAATATTATGGTTTGATTTACCAACTACCTCTCAGTCATCTTACATAGCTTTGGGTGGCGGCCCAGAGGAGACGAAAAGAAAGTACCGTAAACCCAATGCATACATCAGCGTGCCTTGAGGCGCCATCATTATAAGAAGACGCACAAAGCCACCAAGTCACAAAAGGATGATGTCATCTTTACACTGGCCAATATCGTACGATATCTAACAAAAAATGCCAATCTGTATAAGGAGAAAAACGGCAAATAAATGGGTCGACTATTTATTCATTTTAGGCTTACCTCCAAGCTACTGACAACATTACCTACGCCTTCCCCGGGTTTATTTAGATTTTTCCTGAGAGCTAAAGCTGTTTGGATACTTGCATGAAAGAGAAATTTGTAAATGGCGCCTTTATTCTCTCTGAGTAGTAATATGGCGGTGGTGACCGGCCACGGCCTTTCTTAACAATGTGCGGCGGTCGCGCAAACGCCTTACGTTGACATGAGAAATACGAGGCCTATCGTGAGACCTGAACAGCGAAAGCGAGCAGCGAGACTGTGCAAGCATCCTAGCTCCAACAACGGTTGTCATTGGACCCGATCGTTCGACGTCACACTAGCGACGATAGCTCTTGCAGGGAGAGCACAGTCTTTGAGAATGGATTATCATGCAGGCACCGTCATGAATTGCGAATTCATGGCCTTTTTGCCGCTTGCTCCTGCTGGACACAGCTTACTCACTAGGGCATGAATAAGAAAAGGTGCTCGAAGTGTTCAGTTAAAGTCGTGACCGAAGTCGAGTCGACTTTGGTCCAGTTTAATGCATCTGCATCAAAGAGAACAAAAAATAAACACTCAACCAGGCTTTGACCTGCCCTCATTACTTCCATATCTCTGTTGCACTCCTACGTGTTTTCCGGGCCGATAGGCTTCTTCGAGTACAAACTGAATGAGTTCCGATACTAGGCTCCTGCTGCTGGATAAAGAACGTCGCAAAGAAATTACCCACTGCGAGCATCATCAGTATGCACAAGACCAAGGCGGGTTCTTCCGCACAGCTGAAATGCCTGTGATCAAGAAGCTCAAGGTCAAAAAGCAGTGATAAATAAGCAATGTGTTCCAACATGAACACTGAACTGGGTACAGATGTAACGGTAGCTGTGTGTATACAGTACAATAAAAATGATACAATTACTGACTGGAAAACTAATCGATGGAAGTTTGTGATGAAGTGGGCAGCATGCAGAGGTATTCAAAGTAAGCTGGCTAAATTTGCCCAAAGCGCGCTTAGCGACTACATACTTTGTCATGAGAGAGCGAAGCAGCACAAGTCGCGTATTTTGCCTAATTCCGCCCTTATGGAGATCGCTACTCGTTGTTTAATGAGCATATGTCGCTATAATTAGCAGGCAAGTATACAACGTGCAATGTGCATGCTCCCTGAAAATCCTACCGCACAGCGCTTAGGTGCAGGCATTCACAAGTACCTTCCGTTTAGATCTGAAAGAGCATGACGCGTAAGTTCGGGACCCTTTCTGGGTTTGTTTTGCGCTGTAATTAACAGAGAAAAGCTACCTGTTTCAAAACAGTAGTCTATCTTCTTCGTATACCACAATGTAGCTTTACAGGATTACGGAAATATTCTCCAACGTATGATTGTACTGATGTTTGATTGTACCTGTCTACTGGATATATCTGTGCGTTAGTCTTTAGAGAGGAACCAAGAAACGTTTTGCTTCTTAGGAATCTTAACTGGGCCATCCAATGTGCGCAAACTATGGGCTAATAGCTGAGGTCCGAACCTATATAGACGCATGGTTGGTTTCATACTGGGGGCCTGTCGTCTGAGAGAGTGCCTGACGGCAATACAAATCGTAAAACTCGAGACATAAAGAGACTCCGGTTTTGTAATTGGGCTTCTCTTTCTTCGAATGTAAGCTCTGTTTAAGGGGCTATATGCTAGCAGAAACTTGGGAGCATTTCGCAACAGCGTTCAGCAACGAGTTCGGCATATACCGTGGCTAATAAATATCTTTGCTAATATGGAAATACACATCGTTCGTTCAAAAGCACCATAACATGTTTTGACTTTTTTTGTATCCTATAGCTTCGTTTACAACCTACAAAGAACTGATAAAGACAAAAGTTATCACCTTATAGTTAGAAACACTTGCCACGTACCGGATAGATATATATCCTTCTAAAATATGTACGAATCGCTGTATACAGCTTTCTTCAGTAAGGTGTGCTTAAGGTATTCTGATGATGATAATTATGAATATCGATCGATAAGGGCTTGACAGGAAATATGGTAGTTCGGTTAATTAAAGGCACAAATCGATTAGCGTGACCTACGAGAGTTTCCTGGCCCTTCGGCCATTTGGGCAAGCAAGATTTGCCGTTTTTTGCATTAAGTATTTGCACTTGTCTTACCCATCAGCTGATTCGCATAAATATCGACGAGGCCACCTATGGCGTATCGGGCGTTGAAACGCGTTTATGTTAAATAATCGGCAATTGCACACATACAGTAATATTTATGTATAATCATAATCAAACAAACGAAGAATTTTTCCATAAGATTATAAGGCGCCGATATCGTTAACATATAAATTTGTGGACAGATTTGACCTAGGTGTATATGTGACTCCGTGTGATCTGTAACTTCCTTTGAAAACGTGAGGGCATGTATGCATAGTTGCTTGAAAATAAGCATTAGTAAGTAATCAATCACGTTGAATTCTCTGCATAACGCTACAGCCTCGCTATTCTAGCTGTTCTCGAACAAACGTCAACGGAGCTAGCAAACTTGAACAGGAACTAAAATCATCTGAAATTTTAACTTGGTGATCTCACACCAAGTACTTGAAATAACAACCGTTGACCATAACACACGCTTAATGCCTGCAAACAAACAATGAGACGTGCTTCCGGAAATTTGGGGAAAATTAGAAAATCATCTGTGGCAGATACAAAATATTCGTTATATGAAACATGATTGCTAAGAACTTTTGTTTTTCTATTAAATGATTTGAAATAGTTGTTCAACGAAATAAAAGTCTACACGCACAAGCACGATTTTTTCCAATATAGATAGTAGTTTTCACACAATTACATATTCCTTTAAGTAAAACCCGTTTTTTTTTCAAAAAACTTCAAATTTCAGAGATAAAGTGGTTCCTCCTGTTGGAAGAAATGCTTTAAGCTCTGTCACCCATAGAGGATTGATTTCGTGCTTTGGCCGAAAAAATGAGTCCATGTTATACATTTATTTCTATTGTATATCTTGTTAACGTTCGCCTAAGGCGAAATAGTAACTAGTTAGCATTATACTCTCGCTGAAAATCTGTGTTTTGCGTATTATCATATATCTGCTGCGGCTTCGCCAAGGGCGTTTTCCGTTACGTCTGCCGCTACATGAAACGAATATTTTTATTTGAATACTCGAATCTAAGATTTATACGTTCTTAACTAGTAGTCTTTTAAGCTCAGGTAGACAAGTTATCATTGCACCATCGCGATACACCCAATATCTGGCCCTTGCATCCGCCGTCAAGTTCTAACCAGTGACTGCAGTTAGATTGTTCCCACACATCTGTATTTCGTTCGTGCCTTCAAGCGTCCTGTCATCCTCTAACGTCAATGACTACCTGTACAGCCTAACATGAAACGCTTTCGCGCAGCCGTTCACTATATGACCAGGACAGCAACTGTAATTGCTGTTGGCGTTGGCATCTTCTCTCTTCTTCGCTTCATTACATATCGCCTTTAACTATTCTGCTTACACCATGCTGTTATGGTGTGCCGTTACAGTTACCGCTGCTGTTATATTAATAAATGTTTTTCAACTTCAGAGGAACTGAGACGAGAAGCCGTGTAGCAACTGCCTTGACTCGGCCTGAAACGCCGGTTTAGGAAGCCGTGCGGCAGACGCTAGACAAAAAACGAACTACAGATGTCGGTCAGGAACCGTCAACGGCAGACTGCCGCTGTCGTGTGACAAAGGGTTGCAACATTCAGGCGATAGATAGAGTAAACTCCCCAAAGTAGCAGGTAGAGTAAATCTGGTCGGGTATGTGTTTCGCTGTTAAACAAAGAAGAAAGGATATTGCTACTGAAGATACTTTTGGAAGAATTAGCTATAGAGTAACTTTTATTTTGTGTCAGTTTTTTAATTTCTATCTCGAATATATAAGAAGGAAATGGTATAGGCCGTAAGTGCGACGTCTTGTACGAACCTGTTAGCTGTATTTGCACAAGATAGGGTTTATGTGAAGCTTATTACATGATCAAAGGTTAGCATTTCGCTAGCATACGTAGAAAACAAAACAGTTAACGAATTTGTGAATCTGTCAGGAAGATAATTTCTTTTGTGTTCTCCCTTCCTATCCTTTCTCACTCTCTACTTAAAACTTACCAATATAATTTGCAGCTTCAATACCAATTGATATATGAATGTCTAAAAAACCAAAAAGCTCAATTTTTTTACGATCCTCTGCGTACAAGACTTTACAAATGCTTTATATATGAATCCGATTAATGCATATCCTAATATACTCATATAATTTATAACCACTGTATATAATTATTCGTGTTGACGTACAGGCGAAGTCGTCTTGTACACGAACGCTATGTAAGATTTATGAGCTCCTGCAGGCAGTGGCGGCCAACAACGTTTTATCCGTACCATTAAACCAAGCAATTGAATTACGCTGACGGTTATGTACACCCAACTAAAGATGAAAACTCTCGCGTCAAAACAACAGCAGCTCCTTGCGGTTTGAGTAACACTCCTGTTTAGGAAATCGTGGGCACAAATATACGTGTGTGAAATCCCTGTGGCAATAGCAGTATCGAGGGCATCTTGAGGAATAGTAAAGATCTTGAACAGGGTCTTCCCGGTGATATCTCATCCCTCCTAGGAAGCGTTGAAAAGGCAAAAGGTGGGTTATAACGGCGGAAAGCGGCCGTGAGGAGCAAGGAGGGAAAACTGGAGGTGATAACCCTACCATGAACGAAAGGCAGGTTGATTACAGTAGCCCCAACCGTGGTGAAGGCAACATCGACAATGGCGAGGGTAAGCAATAACGCCAACAGTGATGCACCTGATCGACCCATCAGATACGACGAACGAAGAACAACTGGGGATTTTAGTTTAGTCTATGGTGAGACAACCTATATATTATCTCGATTCGGTCAGCACAGCTAAGAGATGAGACTCACTTTCATGTGCGATTATTACGAGATGGCTGTCAGTTGATGCTTAGAACGAGGTCATTTCGCGACGACTGGTCCACCAAAAGCTGAATATCGGTAAAAAAAAAGGGCGTGATGACAAAACCGCGCAGATTAAACATAAATAAAAACGATACTGAAAACGTTGGCAAACATTTGTGTAACGATCGACCTTAGAAGCCTTGCGAAACAATACCTTAGGGCATACCTGACGCGATCCTTGTTCGTCTACTCGTTTACTAGGAAGGCTTTTCCTAAATATTTCTGCTCCTTACCCAGTACTCCTGTAAGCTACGAAGAAATAAGCTGATGCGAGATGAAGGTCTAAGACCGAACGGCGCTTGTAGCAAACCGTAAGCAATGTTTTGACTACATCAGCTCTTCACTTATTGGCTCGTATAGCGGCAGAACAATCTTCAACAGGCAAAGGCGCAAGCTCAGCAGCTAGCGTATATGCCAAGTTTTTTCGAAAATATAAAATAAGCAATATCGCTCTTTAAGCAACAAAGTTAAATGGAAGAGCTTCAAAGCAGGTAGTGTACTGAGAGGATCATTAGTTATTTGACTGTTTACCTTCGTCTTTCATTTGTCATGGTGGTAGTTGAACTCACGACAAGCTACCATGCCTAGGTGTTGTCAACGCATGACTACCAAATATGATTTGATCGTATGCTTAGTAATAACCTGTGTATAACTGCTCAAATATTAGTCCAGTATTAAATATACTCTTGAATTCTATCTTTCCCCATAGTACCAACAATGAGATGTTTTGACTACGAGGCGGTTTGGTAGTCGAAACAACTGCGGAATAGGAAACATAAGGATCGCGTAAAAAATGGAACAAAGATAACAATAGAATAGGAAAGAGAGAGAATTTGAACTTAAATCACCTACAAATGCACAAGGGAGAACTGGAAAGGGACTAGATAACCGGGAAACAAAGTACCGTTAATCATTAATGGGGAAGGAAATTCACCAAGGAATGAAGAACATGAGGTAAACAGGGCTTCGGTCAAAACAGAACGATGGGTTGTAGAAATGCCTGCTTTACATGTCATGTTAAAATAACGTTTTTATCCGTTATCGACTACCTATACAAAGTTCATATCTGTCTCAACTGGCTCAACTAATGGCCGGATTTTTAAAATTATAGTGAGTTGGTTATGTGCACTATATAGCTCGCTTAAGTATTTTGCAATCAACTGTAAAATTATAACAAAATAGTAGGAATAGGTAGTAGGAATATCTAACAGGCCGTTGTTTTTTTTTTTAACTAGTCATGTTGTGACATTCTGGTTTCAACACTCAGATACTCTAAAGATATGTGAAGTATATAATGTAATTCACTCCTACGACTACGGCTGATATTTGGCAGTGGTTTAAACAAATAGCACATACTTCACGTAGTATATTCAGGTCCAGCGTCACAGGCCTGGATTATCTCGAAGGCCACTAAAAGTAGGAAGTTAAGCATCCGTAAATAGTAGGTGCTAGATGCTCCAATCTTGTTTGAATTACATAAGCTAATAGCGCTCTCTAACTAGCCAGCAAGCATTTATACAACACATGTTATTACAACAGCTTATCAAAACTATCTGACGACCGCCTTCTGTGCTAAATATAGATAGGTCGTAACTTAAGCACGGGATAATATGGGTTTTAAGAACCCGTTGAAACCTACCTGTTCGATATTGATCAGGCCAATTAATCAAATAGCTTGAACAGCAGTAGGCAAATTTTCACGTATGGTTAGGATGTGCTGGACTATGTCGCTTAATGAGCAAATCCTAATAGGCATAATGGGCAAAAGACAACACTGGCACTCGGCATACAGTTCGACCTAGCGCGCCCTTTCAGACGTGTTTGACTAGGTTGAACGGGGCATTTCGCTCTCAGTCGACATATTGGTTATTGCTGCTTTCTGTCCATATGAACTAAGTGGAAAGCACTGCTAATGATAAAATCCGCATATTTCCGCGCGTCACAGTAGACTGCGTGCTTCGCCACGTGATTGCCCCAATCAATATCTGTAACACAGTGGATTGTTCTTCTGTTGTGTGCATTATTCCTTTTCCTTGTCTTAGTCTCAGCAATATTTCTGTGTAGCCGATTGATGGTCACTTAAAATTGCAGAAAGAGAGGATAACGACGTAATCCCACCTAGTTTCGTTTGCCGAGGGAGTGTAACCAGTTGATATAGGATCAACTGAAATGTAAAAGAAAAAGTAGGAGGAAAAATTCATGAGTTTTTTCATCGAGCGATGAGTCTACGCCAGCCAAAGACGATACGGCATTATCAATGACACTGCAGTGGATAGGATCTGGCAAGAATCGTCGAAGGAAAAAGGAAAATTCTGTCCTGAAGTTGAAGATAGGGGTTGCGCTCATTGACGTCGGTTGCATTTAGACCTTACCACTACCGCATCATCGGCTGAAATGGATCAACTTTGGTGCGAGTTACTATAGTGATTTCCGACTGGATTCAACCAAACACTTATTATCTATCCACTTTCGTACAAAGTGGCGTCGGCAAAGGGGACGGCAACCGACTACTTTCTATACACAGCAGATCATCAGTTAACACTTCCTCGACTTCTTAGCGCTCAGTTTTACTCTGCAGCCCATCTGGAGCTTCCGGACCGCTAAATCTGAGGGGAGCACATTTCGCCAGTGACGATAAGCTTTTTGTAGTCAAAATAAGGAGTTGGTGAAGACCAACCATTCCTCGGCGAATTCGGGCCGTAATATATGCATTTACAATTTACCGGGCGCGCAAGAGGACGGGATTCCCTTCAGGTAAGATCTGCTGATTCCTTAATCTCTGTTATGTAGTTGTTGCTCCTGTCGATAGAGATGCAACGGATTAGATCTCTTCCGTTGACCCACGCTGTTCTGATACAACATAAAACTTACTCGACAGTTCGATTATAGAAAAAATTCCAGGTATGTACCGTGTTGCTTCCTTTTTTTCTTTCACTGCCCCTTAAACAAACGTACCTATGGAGCTAGTTGTTACAACGACCTTAGTTTGAAACTTGCAGGTTACTGTTCAAATGGTAATATTAGTTTTATAGTTATATGTACATATCAAAAATAGCCTAGCCTTAGAGCGAACTTCAACGATGCTGACAACAACGGGCAGATAAGCCCTTAATTTTTTTCTTTCTTACCACCTGTCGAAGTTCTATTTACATAGCCCATTGTTCTTAGCTTGTATCTAGGATATAATCGGTCTAGAAATAAAACACCGCACTGAATTCTCTCAACCATATTTTCAGGTGCTTGTTTTGAAGACCGCATTAGTGCAAACCTTTAAATGCCATTTCGAACTTTAAAGGTTGACTCACTTCGTTTACCGGCTTCATATAATTCATTTCAGTGAAACGAGAATTTGTGATTAGATTACTTCCAACCACCCTTCAGGTGCTCTTGTTACCAGTAAACAGTACTCGTAGTAGCTTGAAACCAAGCAGTTCCGTCTTGTCTGTGACTCGTCGGTTTTTTCGTATGTACATTTCTCTAATTTTGCCTTTCACTTTCAGGACTTCTTCAGGTCCCATTCCGCAGTCGTTTTCTCAAAAGAAACTGTGACGGTCAAATTGAAGCCTTATGGAAAAACCTGAAAGAAGATTAAGGCTAAAAACCGTTCCAATGGCGGCAAAAAAGCAAAGGCAAAGTGGCAAAAAATATTTTCACAATGCCGACAACGCGCTTGCTGCCGCTGGTACTAAACATGTTGACGAGGAACAGTGAAGCTACTGGCTTCGAATCTAATGCCATAAGCAGCAGCGAAAAATACGCCGACAAACGAATCAGTACAGCCTGACCCGGCCTAAACTGTCCGAACTGTTTTCTAGGCTTAGTCCCCGTGCCTCTACTGAGCAAACGGCAGTATGTCATATAGAGGCTCAGCTACCACTTACTCGCCAATCTCTTTCTCCCGGCCATTCGAAGAAGACCTATAGGCAGCGGCCAGTGCCATAATAGGGCAAATCCACTCACAGAGTACTATCGGGAAGTACCTACCCTAAGGGGCTTAAATCCCCCTTATCGTTGAGTTGTCTGGTAGGGTTTAGCAAAAAGAGCAGCCCCAGCCTCGATAGAACTGCCAATGGCGACAGTTAGCACATCTAAGAAGCGAGTCTTTCGGAGATGTGTTCGGATGTATCCAAACCGTCTGCGTCGTAGAGCCAATTCAGCTCGCTTCGCCCCCTGTTTCTAACGAAGATTAGCTGTGGTTATTGTTGCGGCAACTTCGACTGTTATTGCTACTGGTATACTTATACGCGCTATTTCAGGCCAGGAGGAGGCAAGAATCGATTTTCCGCACGAGCTGTCGTTTTCCTTATGGCCTTCGTTTCTCGATCATCTCAATGTGGCCCACGCCTTTGTTTACCCCTTTTCATAATATCTGTTTGATCGATTCTTTGAGAAAACAGTGAGGGGCTAGCACCAGGAAGAACGCATAATGCACTACGCAATGAACGCGCCCAACGTCCACAGCGCTACCACAAGTGAGTGTCAACCTAGGACCCCCTGCCGTGGCTTCGATTCGGTTTCTATTCGCCGTCAGTGCCGCTACCGGCTTCTCCCCAGCCGGCAAAACTGCCCCAGCCGTCTATATATATATATCGCCATTGTAGTCGCTTCTTCGTCTGTAAATCTCATCGTCTTCTCATCACTACGCTTGCAGTAAACGTCATTGTACTATTGCTTTTTCGTCTTCCTTCTTTCATCATCGTTTTCCCTTGCATGCTCCAACTTCTGCTGCTAGCGATGCAGCGGCTACATATACAAGACGCAGTCATCAATGTTGCCTGCCTCTCCTCCAGACGGAAAGGGTCTGACGGATTCCGTTTCGTAGTTTGTCTCTCTCCACAGTCTGACTTTGTCATGCACTCAGTCATGACCTTATTGTAGTTTACCGCTGGCGATGAATGTTACTCAACGGCGTTGGAGCGGGAGCAAGGAAACAAAAATACAAAGAAAAACGAAGACAATGACGATTCTGAAGACCGACGACAGGGTACTACGAGGAATTAACTGAAAGGCGATAATGAGCAATTGTGATAAAGCATCCAGTTTTGCTGGATTACGGACAAGGACATATGGATAGCAATAGCGGCGGGGGCTCAGCAGCGAGTGCATAGCGTATAACATAGCACATAGCTATGCAGAATACATATGGCTACACATATAAGCTTCAGACTGCAAACTGCAGAATCGTTTAAATCCTAAAAGTATACACTATTTATTCTGTTGTTACTGTTCCGACTATTTTATATAACACTGACGCACCACAAACACTTTAATGGAGTAACAGAAGAGGTGGTCATCCCATCACATCATTTCTTTGGTGTCCTTGATCAGATACATGCTTTGATGGCGTTTATCATTCTTTGTGCGTAATACGGTCGTTTATAGAGACGCAAAGCATCGCCTCAAACAGTACAGATTTCTCGTTTTTTCAAGAGATTGTATAGCTCACTTTCCTACACAATATCTTATCTCCTAAACGTCTCACTATGCCACAACAGAGAGAAGTTGTAAATAATATGCACTTATTAATATATATTTAGAATGTTATACATGCAACAATCTTTCTCGCCAGGACGCTAGCGTACATTGTTTATTGATCGTTCTTAGGTACACACTGAAGTATTCAAGCCATATTTTAGTTGATCTTGTTAGGCTTATCGGGTCGACCAAATTAACTCGGTAAGTTATGTTAGTAACCTTAATACAAAAAAAGGTATTACACACCTCTTGTATCAATAGTTTAGCTTTGCCGTTCTAGCCTTCCGTTTATTTAGATTTTCGTAGCTTGCGTAACCGCAATCAAGGGACGATTAGTGGATTGACACATAGCTGACCTGCAGCAGATTGTACCATGACAACAGCTCAAAGTCATTAGAGTTAATCCACCGTCGCCGCAATGGCTTGATTTTTCGAAAGAAAAATTTTACCGAAAAGCAATTTCGGACGTCCAGTATACATTTCGTAACGCATAAGCTATCCGCGATTTTTCCTACAGGTCGGGTAATTTTGACTCTTCATTTATTTTTGTCTTCATTTTTTTATGTCTTCAAAGCAATAATGGAGTCATTATGATATGCTGTTTTAGTTTACAACGCCGCAGCCTTTCGATCTATCTACTTGTTGAAATCTCATCAAAGCTCGGTCTCAAGTTCCATGAATTGAACCAGTGCCGGCTTTGGAAACGCACAATGTCTCCTACAACAGCAGTTTGCGGTAGACCGCTCCGTTTACTTCTTGCACAGCAACACTTTTTCTTGAATGGATCTTTCTGAAACATGTTTAGCGGGGTGTGCCTTTACACGCCTTTGCCAGTGGAAGGCTACCGGGCGAACCGAGAACGAGAATAGTTTTCGAAAGTCAGAACGAGACCACGTGGCCGCTATCCCTAGCATCTACGAGGACGAGGAGATGAAGGGTCGAATGTTGATCTTGCACACTGATTGAGATCCAATAGTGATAGTAGTAGTAGTAGTTGGAACAAAACAATTCTGGCTGTTACACCCAATAACACTGCAGCTAGCACACTGACGCCGCCGCTGTTGCCGCCTACCACCGAATCGGCGAATTTCTTATCAACGCACCATTGACAATCGCACTGGCTGTCCCAGAAAGGCGTTTCGCTCTCGTACTCGGCCTATGCCGGCAGATCCTACTTGCCAACGGTGATATCAAGCCAGCGCGAGTCTGGATCGAGAATACGTTCATAGTCAAGGACCCGCAGCAGAGCAACCTGGGGCAGCGAATACGCAACAGGCCTAGCAGCCAATTCTGCAATGCCTATAAATCGTGCTTGGGAAAGCATCGTCGGAACAAAGCAAAAAATGGCCACCGCGACACTGCGATTAAAGTATTCAACGGCAAAGAGTGATCGGAAAAACGTCTAAACTGATCTGTCAAAACAATTTAGATCGCCCTTCACAAAACGGTTTTTATGGCACGTATAGCATAAAAATGTAAGTTTATACAATATATATATTCTAGTTCAGGAACTTGACGTCTTCATAGATCTGTTTATAGCCTAACAGGTGAGCCCGCGTAGCTTACGTACAAATGATATTTCCTGATACTAAGTGTAGCGGGTCATTTCCTAACATTGACAAGAGTTTAGCTGGTGTTCTAGAAGCCTTAAATATTTTTTAACTAACGATAAATTAATAAGAAACTGCAGATTTGCTGCCGTCGTTCAGTGCTTGCTTCGTTCGAGTCTATACTGATACTTTATTAATATTTAGAGAATATCAAGATAACAGCACGCTGAGCTCAAATCCTCGTGCTCCATTTATTATTATGTCGTCTACTATGTTTTACGGACCCCCCTACGATTAGAATTGCCTTTGAACAAATAATATGCAAGGGCCGAGAATTATGACCCGAGCCTATTATTAGCGTTGGAATTTCCTGTAGAATGCGTAACGCATACGCTCGAACTAAGCTCACAGTCAGACTAATAGTAAATCCTCACGACGCTCACGATGGACTATTTCCATAAAAAAATAAACGAAAATAATGATTGATTCATAATTCTCCCTTCTAACCTCACCTTTCGAATGTTGTTTTTTTTTCCTATTCAAGATTTCTCTTTTCGAACGGAATCCTTATAATTTCAGTGAATAAAAGAGGGAATTTTATCTCAGATGTAAACTTTAAATACGGATGTCTCTAAAGAAAAGGTGGAAAGTTGCAGTTGGATTTTCAATACCAAGCTTATTTCACTTTTTACTAAAATCAAAAAACACCTTTATATTTTTGCATCTTGCAGGATGGTTCTTACATATGAAGTGGTTCGGCAAGTCTAGACAAGGCCTGCTAGACCCTAAGTATGTGCCTCGCTCCGACTGGTCGCCAGAAGGCACTTTTGAAATAAGACAGCGACCCAACGGGTCATGAGTTGACTTGCCAAATGAAGTGTAGTCATGTGGCTATCATGAATCGTCTTCGCTTGATGAGGTCTACAATGACGAGTTTCGGTGCTTCATAAATAAAAATACTAGGCCAAGAGTTGTTATCGTTGCTCCGCGAAGAGGACTCCGCGAAGCATTCGTTTGCGTCCTTCATATTCTCTAGATTTAGTGCTGGTTTATTACCACTTCTTTTTCATTCACTAGCAGATTAAATTCATGGCAGTATATGTTACCAAAACGAAGGTCTTGAAAACTAGCTATACACGTTCTTCAACGCAGAACCTGAACCAGACTGAATAAATAACTCGATTAAAATGTAGCAAAAGATTATAGAGGGTGACGACTAGTTCATAATAAATGGGCTTTCTGCTAGAATTCGGGCAAATCATTGCTTTGCTCACCTAGTGAGAAACCCACTATGCCGTTCATTCCATACAAAGTAATAAGTGTAATCTTGCGTGCATGTTAATGTATGCACGACATCATCTAATGTAGCTCTCAATCGAACGATAGCTTTCGACGTGTACTTAATCGCGCTAGCTAAGCCGGTGGCTGGGAAAAATAACCTAGCACCTGTGGATCTAGGTGTTCAGAAACGCTTTCGTTCCCGGTTTTTAATAGAGATATGCCTTTTTATAGAATGTTCATTCAATAAGCATTGACGTTCGCTGCAGCCTGGCATTTATATTACCTTTAAAGACGCTCGATTAGCACCCCTAAGTGTTGTGCATTGTGTTTTATCTGCGCAAAAGGTTTATGACACGTCATAATGGACTTATGTAGAGCAGTTGTCAAGAGCCATTGCAATAACCTGTACGGAGTCGGATCTATGGGCCAAACAGAAAAAGGTTTGTTCTTAGCGAGATGCATAGGTACCCTATACGCTTTATGTTTATTACTCATGGTAAATATTGACTTATACATTAACTTTCACCATTATCTATCATTGGCTTACGCTAATATCAAAAAGCCATTTTCTTCTTTCTAACCAGACACGGTTGTGTAGAGGCAACTAACCTCATGCACAGAAAATAAACACTGTCTTCACCATGAAGTTCAGTGATTCTACATCGTTTAGTCAAAAACAAGACTAACCAAATTGCCAGTTCAGCGCACAAAAACACGAAACATTAAATGACTGATATTTCGAGTTGGAACAATTCAAACTTATTTTAAGTTAATATGAATCAATAGATCTTTCCTACTAATCGTAAATACATACGCATTTCCCCTACGTCGCACCTGCTATTGCACATGATACTAGCGGCCCATATTGAAACTACCGTGTATATGCGGAGCAATTCTGTTTTAGATACCTTTTTCTATTTACGCAGACTGCGAGGTTTGTGTCGTCGGCGAGATTTGAAACAGCGAAAGCTGGTTTTTTTTCAACCCGACGCTTCGCCGCCTAGGCCAGCGTGTCGAAGTATGCGTGTTTTTTTTTTGTTAGGTTAAAAAGCAGTCGTTAAAACCAACTAAGCTAAATCAGTTACAAATATCAATAGCTGTCTAGGTTTTAGGGTCAACTAGGCCCTGCACCTAGTCCAGTTTGATGGTTTCAAAGGTAGAAGACGAAACGATGAAGCGACGAGAGCCAGCGAAAGTTAACTATATGCAAGTAAAATGTGCCTGGAGATAAGACCAAGGGAGTAGAGCGCGAAGGGTCATCCAAGGCTACCAGGGAAACAACTAGTAGGGGAGACTACTAAAGGAACAAGGCCGGCTACTAACTACGAACGCGAGCAGGCGACATTAAACGTAAGAAGGGCAGATAAAAACTGAGACGAATATCCCGGCTTCGTATACCGAATATAAACATACGAAAATGCCGTGCACGTAGTCTATTCGACAACTTGCACATACCAGGCCGAGTTGTACGCTTAGCTCTGCTTGAAAGCCTAGAACCTGATCTTCTTCCCCATAGATAAGGAGAGTCGACGAGGGTCAGGAGTGGCAGCAACATTGGAAAATGTCAAAGCTGAACAAATTTTCCAAAAAATGCGCTTCGTAGACCGTCTTGTGCGTTTTTCTGTATGCCTCCCAGGGCACCGTACCATGTAATATTATTCATAGAGACACACGAAATTACGAAAACTATTGAGGACTATTACAGTGTATGTGAGTTAGCGATACGTGGAACGTGGAAAGGAGAAAGAGATAAGTGGCGGGTGAGAACTGGTAATGGAAAAAGGGGAGCTCATCCTGCCTTTGTTAAATCCTTTGTTAATAAGACGCAGAACAAAACAGCGCGAACAAATGCGAAGAGAAGAGACATCACTAAAACTATAGCGTGGCTGTGTCGTCAATATATGTGTCATTATTTTTTTCCAATTTTTGTTAGTGTCATTTTTGTTATAGTAAGTGAATCAACATCGGTACACCTAGATTTCTTAAAGTTATGTCCAACTATGTCACGAATAAAAGCATCCAAAAAGTTTGTGTTTGAAGTTTACGGCAAGAAAAAAAGCGCAAAAAATTAAAAATAACTATCTGTTGGAGTTTACTGGAATGACCCAATTCGTGATAAATACTTTCCTTTCAAGAATGGCCGCTAATTTCTGATCCGAGATGTTGGCATTATCAGAAATAGGTTTTTGTACCTCGTCGATGATCCGTTTTCCCCCTCTAAATCGATTTTTTGTTTCTTACAGTTTTTAGACTACACATGAAGCCTGGCAACAGCACCTCGATTTCGAGCAACCAAGAGAGTCTATAATCTGACCGAAGAGTAATTCACTTCGAATAGGTGATCTTTATTTAGATTACAAAGATGAACCGTTTGCCTTTGCTAGGATGAGTTTGGGGTATTTTTCCATAAAAAGCTAAACATTAAGAATAGCGGATGAGGTTCATGCGTATACAGTGCGCAGTCAAAATGTGTCGCAATTTGTTCACGATATCCTACATATATATCTCTATGATGTTATCGATGATAAAGACGCAACTCGTACCTTCCACATAATTATATTCTCGTTCCTTTCCATCGACTAATAATCGAATAAAGCGGCTAGGGAACGACACCTACGATGTCAACGTGGAACGATTCGGTCGGCATTGGGTTGGGTCGAGTGTGTATTGAACCTCATTGCTAACGCGCCTGCCAACTTCATATACGTGTAGTGTTTAATTCTATCAGATGTCAAATGCCTCGTTTGTTTCATTCTTGCTCAACGGTTCGCGTGTACGTCAAATTCAATAACATAGATTTTTGCTTCAAGGGTGCTGTAATACAGTAAGCACAAGGGTTCAATTTTTGAGCGCCATAGTGACTCTATACATAGCTCAATAATGAAACGCTTTTAGCTCAGTGGCTTTTCAGTGATCCAATGCCTTTCTGATCCTGCTCGCTTAGGTGATCAATGATTGTTAGCTGAGACTTCTGCGCTGAGTCGAACTCTACCTCCACTGCCAAACCCACCGAACACTACTATTCTGCTTTAGTAATGGTAATATGGAGGAAAGAAGTTTATCCAGGCAAACGTTTACCCAACTTCCCAACAGGGTTTCGTTTTTCGAACACCAGGTAGTCTGGCTAAGCAGTCAAAAGTTCTTATCGACAGGCAGCAATCGATTATTTCATATCTCATTGTTCGCCCCTTCGTTTAGTCTACTGGTATACGCTATACGATAAACATCCGATTTGGTTTCAACAGCATTTCTGATGCCATTGCTTTTATTTTTCGGTACTATAACTAGAAAGGCAAAAGCGGCTCGAAACGATAGAATCTCCCATTAACGCGTTCTCCCTATGATTGTTCCGTTAAATCAACTTGCACCGTCGTATTGCCCCTTGGTCTCCATTAGTCCATCCCGTAGCTAGCCAGCCTATACATCGCAATACACAAGTCATTACCGCAGTTGCGCATAAAAAAGAGCACAGGGCATTATATTCCTACATTTTGCAGGCTATATAACAGAGTAAGCTGATGGCGTCTTGTGGCACCTTTAGGCATATTGTTTCTGTTGGGAAAGGACACATTTCATGCATTTTGTCCGTAAACTGCACCGGATAACCGACAAAACCGACATAGGCGGTGCGAATGCAGCGAGTAGTAGGGCTTGTTGGTTGTGTCTTTAGTTCGACAATTTGTTTCTTTCTTGCCTACTAGGTCGGCCTGCAATTGTGGCACCATTTCCATCAATGCTTTTACAGCAGGTCGGCTTCGCTCGATCCATCCGGCGGAAACAGTAGCAACAGCAACACTACCAATAGCCCTCGTTCCCCAACCATTCTAACACGTCGTCTATGACGGCAGCATGAAGCTAGCGAAATAGATGTCGATAAGGGACAACGAACAGACGGAGCATGATAGACGAATACAGTAGATGATGGAACAGCGGAACCTCCATGCCACAAATCCCCAAAACATCCCACCAGCCGCAGAAACAGCGAAAGGTAGTCACTCGTGAACACTCCCAAAAACATACACAAACGCAGACAGTCACGTCCATTGCGAATTGAAAAGCTATGTATGCCGATGCGAATGTAGCCGTTGTAGGATTCGAATGTAACAAGCCATTGCTATAACTTGCATACTCTCGCACGTTATTCCCCATGTTGCGTCTAGAATTCCGCGGGGGCCGTTGTTTGGCGAGACAAATCGCGTCTTCTCCTGTTCCTATCCAGTAGAGCAGGCAAAGGACCTTGCCTCAAGTGCGACAACGTCTCGTGTGAAAGCAATACGCCTGTTTCGTGTTCTTGCGACTATGTAAGCAAAGAACGGCCAATGAACTCTGGTGCATTCGTCTTTTCTTGTGGCATTCACGTAGGTCTTCGCATTAATCCTCCGCACGGTTCTAATAATGCTGCCCCGCGAGCAGAAGAGATCTTTGTGAGAGGTCCAAAGCGAAAAATAAAGTGAAATATCATCAAGATCTGTATGGATATTAACGTAGTAATAGTAGAACACGAACAAACGTGTGGCCAAAATTCTTAAATAGAATATACAGGCGTTCAGGACCGCTTACCTCATGTAAAGATCGACAGCAGACTGTTGTACGAAGGAGACGTACCTATTACTAGAAACGGCGCCATAGGACCGCAGCTAGAAATCGCTCCTCCTGCTTCACATAGAACGTAAACTAGAGTCGTTCAAAAAAGAATTTTGCAGACTGAAGTTCGCTGACCCCGTAGCTCACTACTCTCGAACTAGAACACACTGTAAGTGGAAGGACCATTATTTCCTATCGGAATGTAGGAAAATGGCAAAAGTAAAGTAATGACAAACAGGCCAGGGACTTCCTGGGTACCTGCGCGGAAGGATGAGTCTCCTTACTGCATTCCCCGAAGGCTTGACTAAATTTGATTAACGGTTGCTGTTTAACAGAAACACATCCCGAGAGACTTACTTGTGCTAGGAAAATCATCCCACAAACGATATAACTATTTTATGCAATCAAATATGCATTACTCGAATACCTTGTAGACACCGCGCAGGTGACAAGTAGGCTTAAACGATCTGCAATACTAGTGCTGGAAGATGTGAGCTTTTACAAAAAAAAAAATAAGGTAAATGTTAATAAATAAAATCAGCTGAACTCAGTATAAGATCACCCAGTTTCAGGAAAAAAATACCTGTTTGTAAACGGTACTTTTACTTGAAACACTATCGGTGTCTCATTGATTCGCTTGTGTCTTCCTCTATACGTGCATCGTTCTCCATCCTGAACTGTCTTTAGTTTTCGCATCTTGAAAGCTTCCCCTTTTCCAACAGCGGTACACCGAATTGTTTCCACTTACACAGGTTCACTCGAAAAAAAGATCGGTGGTTATGTCCAAAAGACACTAGTCAACCGACCACTCATCCACAACGTTTCTTGAACCGTAGCAAACGACCTAGGCATCCAGGCATCTGAATCGTTGTTGCCGCACTACTATACTCCATGCGCTAACTGGCATTCTGAACAGATTTTGGTTCCTCTACGAATTTCGGATGACACGTCGATGCCCTTACCAAACCCAGTCTCCGACTTATCTCCGACGCTCAATATTTCGCATAGCCGATGGCCTTCTCTGCTATTGTCCATATTGGGACAGCTTTTTTTGTTTGATTTGCCCCATATGACTACACCAACAAGATTCTTACGGCGTTTTAGAATTAATCATCCGGCAATACTTAGATCAAAACTCCAAATGCGGGCGTATCGAGTGACTTCTATGATTTGGCGTGCTGTTCACTGATTTTGTCTGTCCTACTCGAGCGACAGCATATAGCTAATATCAAAAACTTCGATCAGTTTTACGCCATTTTGTACGCGCAAAACGTTTTTCTGGTATCGTCCTTTTTTTTGAGACACCCTTGTCTCATTTCGTCGGTCTACCACAAATAGTCGTTGGTTTTCCTGATGTCATTATTCTTGCACATTGTAGCGCTGACATATCTTATACAACATATCCTGCTCTATCCTTGCCTTCATCTCAGTTGGCCTCTCTTCATGTCCCGACTTAAATGACAACCTCTCCAATTCATCTTATTGCTCATTCGCTGCTCTATACCCTTTACCGGCTATTTTCGGTTCGTACCCACTGGGTTTGCCGACCGTCTGCAGGCCTGGCTTTCCCTGTCAGCGTCGTCTTCTTTGTCGCTGGAATATAGGGCCGGCGACGGAATGCTCAGTTGGTCTCGCCCTCTCTAGACTTAAAGACAGAAACGGGATTTGGCTGTAGACTATCCAGCTAGCAGACTCTCTAGCATCCACTGAGCGACAAGACAGACATCGAAGTCCTGACCGACTAACAAACGGACTAGTTTACGAATCCAACGGTCCTTACCCGCCAAATTGGCTTTGCTATATTCCACTCGATACGTTTCTTCTTCAATTGGCCTCCTTCAGCTGATATCACCATACACGAACAAACATACATCTACACACAGACGAAGAGGGGAACTCGTGGGACTTTTCTCGTCGTCTGTGAACCTCTTCAAGTCTTGAAGGGCAGCGATTGCAAAGGCAAGATGAGACGCGCCTGTGGGCTATCCTTTTTCAGTTTGCGTTGCATTTCCTCGTCCGCGCTATCCGCGTTCCAGCTACCGTAGGCTGGCCTCGCCATTTCGCGGACGTTGTACAGGGTATCCTCTCGTAGTTTCTATAGAGCAACCGACTTATCTAAGGGTACTCAAAAACAGGAAGCTATATCCTGTACCAAATACGTATTTATATGCAAAGGCATTTATGTTAGAATCACTGGAAATGAAAATATCGAAATCAGTCGATTCCGTCATCTTCTACAGCTGTTCAGCATGGAAAATGTTAATGGCATACTACGAAGAGAAGATACGTCTGTACTTTGGCAATACGTATACGTAGCGCGCAACAATGTTCAGTTTATGAATGCAACACAGAGTGAATGAGAGCTAACTTTTTTTAATCTGTAAAGCCTAGAACTTCTCAGAACATTTATGATGACTAAAACGTGTAGTGATATTCCCGCTTATTGTGTTTGGTTGTACAATAGATCGAAAATGCGGACTCAAAGGATTTGAAAAAATCATTGAGCTTCAGCTGGAGATCAAACCCAGGCCCTCGTGCTGTGGAGTACTAATTGGCCCGCTACCAAGTCAGTCAAAAGGAGATCGACAAATGCAGTAACAACAATATCTTGAACCTGCCACACACCATAAACTTGGTGACATCTTATTTCAATATGGAATAACCTAAGTAAAAGCCATTCCATAGAATATGATATTTCATAAAAAAAATGCACTATATTTTATCATTCCAGGTAAGTACCACATAAGGAAGCCCATAGAATTGTTTTGTTCTCTAAATAGGTGCACACTTGTCCACTGTTTTCCTGTTTTCGGTATTTTTTCGCAATGTAACTGTCAAATGCTTTTAACGCGAATGCTACACGGGGTTGTGATTAACTGACCTTAAGAAGGATCTGGTCGGACATATCAAAAGGACCCCAAAACATTCCAGCTAGTTCCAAAAATTGAGAAGAGAGATTACCTTAAGGAGCGCCATAGTTAACTACACCGACGACCTGAGCTAGAAGATAGAAAGCTTTTTTGTGAAAACTCATACAAACGCCATTTTGTCGATAAATGCAGCTTCTTTCCATAGTGGGCAAATAGTAGCTAGGTAACTAGGCAAGACAGAAAAAAACAGACCGCAAAAGATATTGCTTTCTTGCTGTTCCACAAAAGGTGATCTGAAAATCGTTACAGGGGTTAAAAATGTGAGAATACATATTTTAATTAACAAAATAAAGGACATTTAAGCATCTTGTTATGTCCTTTCTATTGATTTGTTTCGCCCCACATATTTTTCGAACACCTAGGATTATCGTCGATTGCTCTGTAAATACCAATTTAAATCTAGAAGAAATATCAAGGCAGACTTATATATTAGTGCCTTGTGTATACCTATGCGAATTCATTTACTACGTTCGTGTATAAAACATTTTTTGTTAAAACATTATGTTTATGCGTTATTTCTGGGTTTCTAAAAATTTTCAACCGGCTCGAGCATCCTATTCAAGTAGAGCTTTCATCGTGTGCAGTGTCTATACTTCGATTGCGATTGTAAAAGAAAAGTGGTTCACGACCTGGCCATGTCTCCTGAATTCTCCTGAATGTTTGCTGTTGTGTTAACAGTCCTCTAGCGGATGTCATTAGAGGATTGTTTTCAGTTTTTTGCACTGTAAGTTTCTTTGCGAGTTCTGGTTCGCTTCAGCGAAGCTTCTGCCCAGAATTAAGCCCCCACCACGTATCGTAGAGTGCTGACTCCGTTCGGCCCCGTTTGCTTCGTCTCTTTCATTGATGCTGGTTTCTATTATAATTACAGAGACAGTAGCTACTCACTCAGATATTAAATTTTCTTTAGGAAAGAGAAAAATAGTGAGAAAATGTGTTGATGTAGGCGACCCTGTTCCGAGCCATGCGGTCTTATCGGGAAGCAATTCGGTTTGTACAAGGCGGCAGTCATAGTTCGTTGATTTACAAAATTGAAGAATACCCAGCACATGCGCGAAAGACCAGTGTAAAAAATAGGTAGAAAATGAAAACAAGCTCTTTCTGCCTCGTCTGTGATGAACAGATTAGATTTGAGGTGTAGAGAAAAGTAGATTATAGTTGATTATAGAACACAGATTAACTTAATACTTATGTAGAATTGGTATACAAATGGTGACTCTCGGAATTGTAGCTGCGGAATCCTTTTTCTAATGAAGTACCTGCACAGAAAGCACAGAAGGGAGTATGAGAACATTACTGTGTAGTAGTGAGGAGGTTGTTTCCGTAAAAGTGTAGTGGGTATCGTGTTTTGCCGCTGATCTTGAGGTGCACGTGGTGGTTTTGGGCTCGAACCCGCGCGTGTGTATCCACTCTGTTTTGTACTGGAAGCTAGTCGTCTGACGAAGTTCATGACACAAGGACCGCACGTAAAGCTCGAAACATTAGTTTCCTAGGGAGGAACTGCATTTATAGTTGAAATCGTTGCAGTGACAAATAACATATGCATTCCAATCAAACTACTGGATATCTTACAGTCAGCTTTTTTAGGCTTAAACGGCGTTTCTGATTAAGTGTGTTACAAAATAAACTTACTTATGCAGTAATGTTTTTATTGTTAATGCATTGGTGATATCGAATGCGTTTATAAAGATAAATGCTAACGTTCCGTCAGTTTGCGTTTAAGTTATTTTTCCTTGCGTTCTAAGTTTATGTTCATTACATTCGATTAGCCTTTAGCCTTAGTTCGCCATACGATAGTATACCTCCACGCTGTTAAACTGTGCAAAATCTTGGCCACAAGTTCCACCACACAAACTCAATGCAATGTCGTGTACTCGCATGCACGGCCACACTAGAGTCGACGAGATTGCGGGAAGGTCTATTGGCCGTATTCGGTCTAGAGTAACCGATATTGACTTCCATCATCGTTGTGCAGGTACAGATCATTGTCTTTAGGAAGCAGCGTCATCGTCACTTCAGCCATCATTTTACCGGGCTGATATCTTTCATTATCAATTTTCCCGCTAAAAGCCTACCGGTCGTCCACCATTTCTGATTGACGTAATACCTATTTATAACGTTTATTCATTTAGAGTGTGCACTAGTTTAAGGCGTCAAAATGCACCCAGATGCCCCTCTGCGCACGTGCGTGTGTAAAATAATCATGACTACCAAAAAACCGTAATGGAATCTTTAGCTTCATCTTAGCCAGCGCCCGAAGTCAGATGTGTAGTGCGCTTTATAGAACAAAAGCTTGACCTAGAAGACGGTCTTGGATGAGATCCGACGACTTGTTAAATCGATAAGGGGCGCGTGAAGAGCCCTTGCTGGTAATGTGGTAAAACCTTATGTTTAAAGCAACGTTCCTATGAGATTGGACGTGCTTCTAAACGTTTGCATCTGAGCAGAGTCGATTTAAGTTCACCTATCGTTTAGGCAGTGCGGGCGAGTATTCCTAGTAACGCTAGAATGACTTACCTGCAGCGAGTAGAAAATAGCTAAGCTTTCCTTGTAATAATAAAAACCTAATTTATATATTAATTATTTAATTTTGTTCGCATTATATGATAATAGTCACCCGAATAACATCGCCCATTACTTGCCGGGCTACCCCTTTGCTTGGTCAAAACAGCACCTTTACATTTTAAAGTTTCCCGGGGCAATTTTGCGATGTAAGGTCACGGCACAAGTTATGCCTAACAATTTTGACAGAAGTAACGGACTAAACTGGATATGTTGAAACGTTATCCCGTATTTGAATATTTCCTTGAAAATATTTCGTACGCTATTGTAGTCACATGATAGAAAAACATACCAAAAAATTTAGAATTGTCAGTCGTTTGCTATAGATAATGAGGCAAACAGTGTCGTTCTTGATTTTGTTTTTGATCGTTGTTGATTTTTTTATTTCGAGCTTCCTAATATTGATCATAAACATTTTTATGCATCATCTCTGCGAGCCCATTAGCGCTTAACGGTAGTGAATAAATAAGAAGCAGTTTACTCCGATTAGTAAACGGTGTACGTCTTGGATAATTTTGGGTGCTTCAGGAGCTCTGATGTGAGCGGTGTTTTCTTGAGATGCCCCTCCAACTATATCACGGTTGGATGCGTACCTTGACCGGGCTGTCGTGCGGTCCAGACCATTTCCCCTTTCCGCTCGTTGTCTATAGGCAGAGTGCGATTGTAGCTGACAATTGCCAAGCAAAAGCACTAAACTAGTAGTCTAATGGCAGCACGAAAATCGTCTTCGAGAAGACGACACGGAGTCGAAGCTCTTTTGAATGTAAACTATTTACTTCCTAGGATGCAATACAACGTATATAACATACCCTGAAGTTATTTGGTGTCAACCTGGTATCCAATTCATTTTAAAAAGGTTCATTTTGGGACCAAATATACGAGTAATGGTTTTTCACGTTCTTTACCATAGTCGAAAGAGCAGCTGTTCTTTCAGCGCGCGGAACGAACTCGATGACCCTTGAACTATATGGCGTCTCAAAGATGTCTGCACCCAAAGGCAGAGGGCAAGTGACATCTAGTCAATGAAGGTCTGCCTATACCGTGTATAATAGAATCGACTGACGTTATAACCGTTGCCACTAGGGACGCTGAAGGTTGGTGTTTCAGTCTGAGTTGCTTCTGGTGCTACCCTGGTTCCGCCCTGCTATGTCTATAATGTACCCTAGCAGTTGTTCCACCAGCCACCGATTGACCGGTCACTATGTCTGCCACGCATCGAGGCTGGTGAAGCTATTTTTGGAGGGCGTACTGCTGCTGCCACCGCTAGTCGTGCTTATTGCGCGCGAGAGCCGACGAGCAAACGACCGAAGCCAGCACTTCGAGGTTCGAGAGGCCTCCGGCCACCAACGGGACCAACCTGGAAGATCTGCTATCGCTGCCGCGCAAATTCAGGTAAACGGCTTTGATTCGGTAGCCCGACGAGTAGTTTACAGTTCAGCACGACTTGCGTGCGACTGGCAGCGGGAGAGTCGTATGAGCAGGCAGTACGAACTTGAAGAACAAGCCTCCGCGCATGAAAAGTCCCTTTGTCTGCTAGCGCCGCCGTAATGACAAAATTTCGGTAAGATCTGCTAGTTCCATCGGCGTCGCGACGGCCCAGCCAATCCTTTGTGACGTCTCGCTAGACGCCAGGCCTCTCGGGCGTGACGATAGTGAACTTGTGAAGTGTACTCGGGACCGCATTGGCACCACAATTGGATAACGTTTAGAGGAACACATCGTCAAGGTGGTTATCACGGGGTTTTTTCGTTATCTTGTTCGTACTCACCTTCAGGTATAACCATCTCATAATTATATAAATATATATATATATACATATATATATATTTATAATAATTACATCAAGGTCGTTGTACGGTCTCACCTGCGACCATCATGTCATCAAAAGACCTCAACGATAAAATCTTGGCGCAAATCAACTATAAACCTAGCCTTAGTTCATCGCGAAACTCGCCCCGGCTTTCTCGACCGAACGCGCGTCGTTCGTCATCGACAAACCGCTCGCAAGTATGGAGTGAGCGTTCGCCAAACGACGCTAGACGGATCGCCGAAAGCTCGCTGACGATTGGAGCCGAGGATGGTGGCTGTATCGCGTGTTTCAGGAAAGGCTGGTCGCCCAACTGGGGCAATGAGTCTCGTATCGCTCTCATGTTATTTGTTACCATCACTTCCATCTATGTCGTAATCTATTGGGTAATTTATGCTTCTAAATTGGACCATCGACCAGGCCTCTTCATGAGCTTCACTTGCATCCTATTAGCAATTGCACTGCTTGTTACCGTCGCTACAGCAAAAAAACTATGGGAAATGTTCTCACACGTAAACATCGAGGTGAAAAGTCCTCCATCAACACCCATGCCAGTAACCGAAGTATGAGGAACCATCCGGATCAAGCCCAGAAGAACTTCTACAGAATTTGTTTCTGAGTTTCATCGAAACACCATCGATCTACAGCAGCAGCGAGCACATAAAAGCTCAACATGTGCATGACAAATAGTCAAAAAGTCTGTAATCAGCTGTAACATCAATCATAGACGACAGGTGGTGTCGCGTGACAATGTCTGCATGTATTGTGACGCATGTGATAGCTAAACGGCATTTTACATAACGTGTGAGATGGTTGATGACTTTTTTAGAACTTCCTATTTTTTTTTTTTTTTTTATATTACTTAAGTGTATTTCCGGTGAGGTGTTTCAGTGATGCCACACGTCTTTCTCCGTAAATGTTCTGTCTTAGCGGATATCTATGGGACGCTCTGTACGCCAGCCCACGGCGTGTATATTCCATGCTAACACTTTTCTTGGCAGATTCTCTGCCCGGAGCGCCTCACCACTTCCGCCTTTGAACTTTTTCTGGATGTTATTAGGAAAGCAGTGGGGTGCGCATTCTCAGCTTCGTAGACACGCAATCTCTACGTGTATTTTATGGATTATATATATGCGTAATGATAGTTATACGTTCTTAAACTAGAGTGTCCATAATGTCTAGAAAGGTGCGTAATTTAACGTTTTCCCTAGTTCTAAAACGCTCAGGTAAAATTTAGATGACCGTTTTAAATGTATCATCGTAACCAATTATAGTACAATTCAGTCTATCAAAAATTAAAGTAAGCAAGTACTTATATTTTTTTTCGGAATTCTTTAAATAATTAGAATAAAAAAACGACAATGTGTTCAAAGTGTCAGTTAATTTTGCAGATTCTTAACTGGGTTCCGCTCTGGCCACAGGCACATGGGTCTGTGGAAGCGTTGAACACTTTATCACGCCCAGGATGATGTTGTTACGATGACAACACAGCCAACATTTGCGTTTTATAAGCGTAAATGGATGCCCTGTTACGCTTTCGTACTATGAATTTATGTAATAAAGCAACTCTGCATTGTACGCAGCGCAAGTTAATAGTATATAATATACGTTATATATATATATATATATATATATATATATATATATATATATAGTAGACGTTCTTGGGCAAGACTGACATTTTCTATACCTCGTTCTCGATTCCTCAGTCGCTTCTAATAGTCTCCTGTTGTCATCAACTGTTATACGAAGTACGTCATATATTCGATGATAATAAACAGAATATTTTATGTTTTCTACTATCTGTCCGATGTGTTCCTTCTTCGAGACAGGTGAGAAAGGTGATAACGAAGTAATAGAACAGGCCAGCTATTTGAGTTAGCCAAATGAGCCTGTTAGATACATTTACGTAAAGAAAAACGGAAACAAACTGGAGCATTTCCAAACGATTATTTTATCAGTGCTGCGAAACTCTTCAGTACTCGCAATTCCAAATTTCCGAATCCATCAACTAACATTTAGCCAAGATGTTGCCTTGCACGTCATATAAAAGTTTGTCTAGTATTTCTGATACTTGCGCTGTAACTCCGTTACGTATGATCCCTTGTTAGACGCCGATACAACCATTTAGCTAACAATTTGGAAAATTAGGTTCGTCGAGAAAAGTAGCTTCAATGCCGGACAGTTGCCAGGGTCTGTCAATACGGCATAGAACCATTTAATAAACTTAATAAGATATTAATAGACAGGCCTCAAACTGGAAGCAATGCGAAATCAATTGCATATTGATATCATTTATAATCAGACACAATCCGAGTTATATATATATATATATATATATAAAGTTGGAGCAACTGATTAATATCACGAAGTGCACACGAAAAAAAAACAGCTTATCGTGATGTTAAGTAAAAGCGGTCCCGACTTCGGCTAAAAATAAGATATTTATATATGTGTGAATCCTCAGACGTTTTTTTGCCGGAATATCACAAGAGAGCTGACCCATTTTGACAACGTTGGAACAAATATCCGTGATCCACGGCGTCCTTCTTGAACCACGGTACGAGAGTAATTTCTTAATACGAAGGACAGATATTCATCGATTATATGCGCCAATAAAGCCCCGTTTCAATAGTATTCAATTGCTAGCTCTCATTGTTAAAAGTTGCCTTCTTATATATATAAAAAAAAAAAAAAAATATATATATATATATATATATTTTTTTTTTTTTTTTATATATATAGAAAACAACGATAGCAGAAACTGCAAGATCACTGACGTTCTGTCCAAACCAAATTTCAATTGGAAATCACTAGGATCTGACCTTCTTCTAAGCCATGTAAAATTCAGCTTGATATAGTGCAAAATGCTGCGGATGCATCAGTGATTTGTCTACGACGACTACCTCGCCATTGATTAGCCTCCCTAGATTCAAAACAAATCTCGTAACCGAAATGACTCGTTGAACTCAAACAATGACAACGAAAAACTTGCTAACTTCCAAAGAAACGAAGATGAGTTTTTTTTTTTCATTAAACCAACGCATCGTTGTTATGTGCTATTACTATACATTCACGCGCACTAATACAAACCATTAACGACAATACTTCAAAGGCAACGGTATTAGTGCACCAGATCGAGTGGACTAAAGTGTCGGCAAATGACGGGTCATCGTATTCACGCCGTCTGTGTCGTTGCCAATCACTGGCCTCGGAGAAAAGATCGAGCTGTGTGCGCTCGCACCTTCTAAAACTGCGACATAACGCGCTTGTGCAACGGGGCTAGTGGGTCTGCTGTGGGCCATGCATCAGGCGTGGCCTAAAGCCTCTTGTATTGCAAATAGTTGTCGCGTGTATCGTTCGATGCTGTTGAACGCATTCGTTCGGAGTCGGTCGCCATTAGAGCTCACAGTCAAACGCGGAAAACCTCATAACCATCACATCCATCCGGAACGCTAATCGGCGGGTGCTGTGCCTTAACGTTCTCTAAGCAGGAGAAATGCAGACAGCGCTTCCAGTGTAAGGGCCTATACACCAGTTGCATTTATCCGTCCCTTTACTATTTTGCGCTACCGGTAGGCCTCCATAGTAGGAGCAGCCGTAGACACCAGATACACGTTGGATAGAGCAGTAATAATCGTAGCGACTGAAGCTAGTAAACGGTAAACTGCAAAAATAGGTGCTGTTTCAATCGTAAGCAGTCACTACCGTTCATAGGCGCCTACGAATTACCCAATAAGGGATTCCTTATGCAGACACATAAGTACACAAACGAATATAGATAAACATGAAAATTACATAGGAGTGATCGCACTCGACCATCGAGCAACAGCTTCATTTTCGATCGGCTGATGGTGAATGGTGGAAGGTTGATACTGTGCAGTACCAGGCCATGTTAAATACTGCGCTGACCAATGTGGCGTAGTAAGCGATTGCCGCAGTCGCTAGGTTTGATCCTCACCTAATGCTCACATAGACAGAGACGCATGCAAGGGGACGTTCAGAAGAAATTGCTCCTCGGTGCAAATAAAAGTGGTTCAGGCTTCGTTTAGTCTTCTCCCTTGCTGCCACTTGATATCGCTCGTCTTTGTGTTTGTTGGCGAATGAATCTTTTTCGGTTATTTTTTTTATCCCCTCTGACTCCAGCTAAGGTTTCGTTATAACCGAAGTGGTTCGCAACTATCTTAAGCATTGCCTTCGCAACCTTATGGCGATTCTAACAGAAAACAGCTATAGCGTTAGCAGAAAATCTGTTCAAAGGAAGCCCTTTTCTCATTTAGAATGAGATTGGTATGAACAGAGGTCAGTCATTGGCACCGCCGCAGTAACGCTAATAGCGTACCGCAGATAGCAACAACGACAGACAGCAGTAAACGAGTAAGCAATCTCAAAGTTCGCCTGCAGGATAGCAAAGGTGCTTCGGGAAGCTTTTCGAAAACAGCGTTCTTTAAGGCGGCTGACCGGACTTTTTTGCTAGAGCTGCCCCCACCCCGACATCTTCATCAGCGCTTTTTGCCGTACGTTCCTTCGACCGTGGAAGCGGCCGGAAAGGGGTCAAGTGAGGATAAAACGAGACAAATTTGCATCAATGCAGTAACAATAGCACAAACGACATCAACAATGACGACGACGACGGTCACAATAAAAAGCCTTCCAGTCTGTCCCGATGGCGCAGCGTGAGGTATTTCGTGAATACTTAGAAAGCATCAAGCTTCACTCTGAAATGTCTAAGTAGCACAAGCTAAGATTTAACTACCATAAAAAAAAGCACAGTTATTAGCGATGCAACTGGTTCGCTGTCGTTCGTAGAAGATTCAACCGGCACCACGAGGCTACAATCCATTACTTAGATACTTGGCGGCGCGTACTTGTCCACGTAAGTCCACGAGAATACTATAAAACGACTGTTTCTCTCTGATTTTGCTAATATTTTTCACTAAAAGCCAGCTAAGTAAAAGTTTAAATAGAATAGCAATTTTATATGACATAAGAAAGGTTAGGTACGACACAACATATCGCTATAATGTGCTTTATTGACATCTGAAGATACCTATTAAAAATGTATCGATTGCCTATTAAATCTTAAAGCAATCGTGAGTCAGAAATTGAAAGGCGCCAAATTACTTAGCATTATTAACAGAGCGCCGGGTATCGTGGCTCAATGATTTCCTAGAGAAACTGTTTAAGTAGGTTATGGCGACAGGCCCGTCCAGTCAACTAACTGCTATCTCTACAAACACTAGCGGCCAGGTAAACTTTGACCAGTGGATCATTTTAGGCGCTTCGGATAGAAATCGTTTGTGTTGTTAGTTACCTGTGACACCTTGTAGGTATTTCCTCTATTCGTCATCATTTACTAGCTATACTTTTAGCGCATGTTTGTAATCTATACGGTAACCATCCAACCCACCATCCCTGTGTAACTCCTACAAAGAAGTGTCTTAAATGTTTTCACGTAAGCTTATTATTACGAGGTCTAATAACATGACAATTTACGATGGTACTTGTTGATTTGAAAACTAAAGAAATAATAAATACTTTAAGTACTATATGGCATGCAGTCTTCTAGGCAGACAGAAGTTAAACTACGGGCGCATCTACAATGCGTTAAATAGTAGCAACGGCTTCGGGCGTCTCAGTTAATCGAAGGCATGGTCCAACATTAAATCGATACCCGTAATTATAGCGAAGGCAGCCGACAAGAGGTAGCGGACTAATATATTATACAGACAGAATCACTATAGTTGTTGTCCATTACTAAGTACGCTATAATAGCATACCATTAGGTAGCACTATGAGCAATTTTGTCGTCTAGCGTCGCAGGACCAAATTTCGCAGTACTACAATTAATGCTATCTAACCGGACTGCTGAAAGGCTTGAAAAGAACGCCAACGTTTCATTTTGTATTTATCATTTTGTATTTACAAGGAAAATGTATGGGAAAATTAGGTGAACACTAGCAGAAGTCGCGGAGGAGGACAGCGAAAACAAACACGTAGAGTGAAGTACCTCAAAGGAAAGCCGTAATAATGGAGAAACGTTGAGAAAGCGTCAAGCATTTGGACTGATCTTCTTTTGAAGAGGAACGCCATAGACGTGCTAGCTGCCGGCTAGCGGGCAGACATTACTTATCAACATAGTTAAAAGGAAGAAGGAGAGGAAAACGCGGACTCACATGTACTTTAAAGTTCGATTGCTATTAAATATAATGAAGCTTGGCGGGCAGTACGTGCACTTGAGTACAAGCCGCAGTATGGTACATCAATACGAAAAGGCTCACAAACTTAGTTTTTGCCCAGTATATCGCCATTTTTGTCCATCTGCTTAGTGCAGCGGCACTCACATCTTGTCTGTTGTATGGCAGGGTCTCTTAACGTGCATGTCAAATTGCCATCAAGCAAACTGATATTTAGTCCTTAACTGTGGCTCCAACTACGTATCAATCATTGCGCTTAGTCATCAACAAATAATAAGTTAGCAAAGAAAGGGATAAATAGACGTAATAGACGATACACTAAACTAATGTTTGAATAATAACATTAAAAAAAACCCTTTAATTATAACCCGTTGCAATAGACGATACACACGGTAGCTACTTGAAAATGACTAGTGTTACTTTCACATTTACAGGCACCACATTGGTAAAATACGTCCGTACCCCATTCAGTGTTATCCTGTTTATTTAAATATACATATTTCATGGACATAATATGGCGTCAGCATCACGACTGTAAACAAAACAAATAATCTTTTGGCAGCAAATAAGAATTGACTCTCAGCAAGCAAAATGTTAAGGGACGTTATAGACAAAGACTGACATTATAACGTTTCATCGGCTTTATTCAGGCTCTCTTGAGCAAACTACTGGGCCCATTGAATGGATATAATATGAAGGGAGTAAATATGCCAAATATCTGAGCCCTTCCTTTGTGAGATCAAACGTGGCTTGCCTGTTCTCGGCTTACCCCTGGTCCTTTCGACCCTTTTATTATCGCTTCTTTGTCCTGTCCGAACAGGAAAAAAAAATTTGACCTTCTCGCATTTATCTTCTTACTTAACCGTGGCAGCTTCCCAATGTCTTTTCCATTAAAGAAAAAGAAAAACTATATTGCTATTTCGGAAGCCTCCCAATCCTCCTCCATATCAGTGACTTTCCTATATTGTCAATTCGATCCGCCTCAATGTCTCTCAGTTTCAGACCGTTTCGACTCGAACGGGTCAAAATTGGAAAAAAGGCAGACTTCTCACTATACCGGAAACGGTGTCGCGAGAGCTCTTTTTATCACTGTAATAGAAGATATCACCATCAGCATCCAGCATCAGTAGTTCAGCTTCAATCTCGTTGAAGTTCGATATAGGCATGCCGTCGCTCTCTCCGCCGCGGAAAACGGAACTGTACGACGTTTCTTTAATGTACGCTAAAGCTGGGCAACATCGGTGGTTGTGATGACGCTTACTAGACTCTCGTCAGTCTGCCGTCACCACACCCTTGCCGCGGTCATCGATCAATATTCTTGCTATCAAACGATAACTAGGAGAAGTGCGGGCAAACGCAATTGTAAATCCTGCACAAACGTGAGCGTGTCATACAGGAAATAGTGAAATGATAGGTCAATTTTTTTCTAGCCTTTGTGTGAACATTCAGTTAGTGGGTCACTTAGCCCCAGGATATTATTCAGGCCTCGCTGCTCTGTGCACACGAACCGCTTTGCTTTGTGATTCTATTCTTTTGCATTCGTGGTACAGGCATAGCCATATATTTGGGTCATCTCATCTCAAATTTTATTTAGCGCCCAAACGTACAAAGCAACTTTGCGAATAGCGAAGACGTCGGAATATATAAGTTAGTCTGTGATTTGGTAGGTTCACAGACGCTAACAGTTGCGGTATACGGCTGTTCGGCTGCAAGGGTAAATATGATATATTGTGTTCTATGTACCGAATAGAGCAGAATTACTGGCCAGCGCTCAGTATACCGACGCTTGTTATTTTTCCTGTGTTCCTTGGATTAGGCGGTCTTTCTAGACATATAAAAATAACACTGGAGATAGCACCTTCGGCTATAGCGATAGCAGAATTGTACAAAAAAAAAAAGTCTACCCAAAAGCTAGACTGTGCTCGAGGTGCACGTTCATACGCGAACACAAATACATCGTCATTGTGCATATGTACTTTTATATGTAAACCCTGCAAGGTAGCGACCATGAACCAAAACGCTTTTCCGTCCTGTGTTTTCGAATTTTATTGCAATGGTAAGTTCTTGCTTAACGATTCATCTTCTGATCTGAAACACAAGAAGGATTGTCTTGATCATCCTCGAAAAACCGCATCCAATAAGAGCAAACCGAATAACATGGATCATAGTCTACGCTGTACGCGAGGTTATTTCTTGAGCCTGGCGAGGAGTGCCTTGCTTCGAGCTTAACAACATGGCCTGATGCGTGCCGTGCCCTAGGCCAGTCAACGTGAAAATGATGGTGTGCTTACCTATTCTGCTGCCTGTCGCCAGCCCACACAACGATTCATCGATTAACTACGACCAGTCATTGCAGTTGGTATCACATTTGGAAGCTTGCGCTGTTCGAAGGAAGCGTATTGACGTTTTCTCTATTATACACCGCTACGAAACACAACAAAGAGCGTACACACGTATCTAACGCGACTGCTTCTCCCATTGTATCGTACAAAAAATGACTGTCGGACCTCGGCTTCATAGCCGTTGCTCGGACCTCTATAGCACTTATTTACGGAAACGGCGCGGTCCCTCATAAATCTTTCTTCACCATTGTCGGACCGTTGTAGATTGCACGAGCATTTGTATAGGCCAGCACCCATGTATATATAAGATTGTGTCTACACGTGTCTCCATTGATCGAGGCGTTAATATTAGAGGATACGATGATCGCAGCGATAACAATAGCATAATAACATTCTTTATTACTATTGACTAATGTTTATTCGCCATAGCTCCAGCAACAACGATGACGACGACTCAGTTCCTCGCTCTATTCGTCGACTGCCGACAACTGGTTGCAATCAACAGAAGGACCCTACGCTGTCGTGCCTACGTACACCAGAGATTATAGATCGATGAATACTAGCGATGGGAGACAGGAGCCGCCAAATGCTTGACTGGCAGCTACTTATCGTCCGCACATCAATATGTGTCTGTAATGGCACAGGTTGTAAGATCGTACACAAGCTGTCAATGTGTGTGCATACAATTTTCAGCCAAGCCTTTACGTATATAAATACGTCTGAAGCATTGAACGCGATAGTCAGCTCCGATTCTCCCCTAGAGACATTGTCCTCAGTTGACTATAGTCTTAAGGCTGACAACCAAGTTTCGAGTGGCTCAAACATATGATATCAACTCACAGTTTTTCAGTCATGTTATTGCAAAACTACGCATATGTCGAAAATAATTTCCTGTAGCCGTCTCGGCGTAGTCACGTCAGTGGGACTGGACATAGCTTTCTGTACCCTTGTAACAAATTCAAAAATTCATAGTTGTTCAATCCGTTTTGGATTCCTGCTTGACGTTTGGCGTCGCACGTTCGATCTCAGTTGCGCCGACGGATGGCTTCCAACTTTGGCTTGTTGAATGAAATGCCCTTTTCCTGACTTGTTTAACTGGGCGAGGCACGCTTGCATATAGACACGTTTGGCGTCTGAGAAATTCGATGCACAACAGACTGTCACGTTGAAGGGGTTACGAATCACTCCTGCTGTTTTGGCACGCACTGTTGCTGATTCTCTGGATGGCTTGGTAAAGGAAACCGTAAAGCACAGAGGAGTTGGATTGAACTATGCATTGAATGAGCTGTCGGCGGTACGCCAAGAGTTCGTCTCCGAGGAAGTTCTACAACTTGATCTGGCAGTGTATAAGAGTATTAACATTTTTTAATTTAAGGATCTTTCAAGTCGAGCTATATTTTCAATAAGCTCCTGACTAATTTCAAATATCGGCAGCTATTCCTTTAATTCTTTTTTTCGATCAGGTTTTTTTCCGTAACCTTATTTTAATCGACTCATAAGTTTGTCCTAGCCTTTCGGTTACCCTGCTGCATTTCTCCCGTATACCCCTGTCCCAGAAATCCAATCATACGAGGCCTAATTGGGTATTTCGATATTTATGCTGGCTTAGGTTTTCCCTCAGCGTGTTCTAGCCATTAGGCTACCCCGTAGCACTTGACTTATTCCTATAGCACTTCCTATTGCAATGAACATTTCTCTCCTTTGCACTTCAACCTTGTAGAGTAAATTGCTCAATGCTTTTCGTCTGAGCTTTGCTTTAGGCGCTTAGCTCTCATCACGAAGTGTGTCTATCTTTGACTTCGAATCAATAGTCTGAAATGCCTTCAGTTGGTCAGCATGTTATCAAAATCTAACTGAAATTATTATCCCGATATGGTCACCCCTTTATCTCAAGGTCAATACGATTTGAAATTGAATTAAGGCGTTTAAAAGATCATCCATGAAGAACTGCAAATATACTGCTAATTTTTTCCAAACACTCTGCCCTTGCCTTCGAAAAACATCGTTGACAAATATTTTTCGCAGTACCTTTCAACAACAGTAGTCGACAAATCAGGGTCCATGAAGCTGCAGTGGATAACGCCTGCATTAGATCACAAAAGAGGCATCACAAGCTTTTGCAACTAGACATTTGCTTTTAAGTAATGCCACGCCGGCTGAACTGTACCCCACCTATTGGTATGATCGTCTGCGGTTATCGTACAGATCGAACGATTTGAGCCAAAGGACGGGTCACTATTGTAATGTGAGAGTAAAGAGGAGCAAGCGTCCCTGTATTGATTTTTTATTACATCGATTTGTTTTATTTTTTTACTTCATTCGTTTGGCCTAAGTGAAGAAGTGTGGTATTTTTAGGGGCGCCAATCCTGAATGCAAACGCTCGTACGCTTTGAAATAAGTCGGTCATAATAGCATTCAATACTTTATTATTTACTTTCGCAGGGTGTCGCCCTCGAGGCTCACTCTCGCATGCGTTGCTTTACCGGAATGTTTTAAATAAAAGCTATTTTTAGTAACAGAACCTCTGCCAAATGCCGGCCTTATATGGCAAGCTGTTTAGGCCTCTGTAGCTTCAGGATCGAAAATCTATTCTTACCTGTTAAAATTTTCTATGGCCCACTACAACACGCCTGCTGAACGTCCGGGTGACGATATCTGAGTAAACAGTTTTCGAGAAAAAAACAGTGTCGCTAAGTATCGCAGCGTTATAAAATAAGGTTATTCTCAAATATGGAATCATTGTCTGTCATATTCACACACAACACACATGATCCAACACAAAATTGCTATCATCAGTTTTTAACTACATAAACATGTGTGCAGTACTACAACCCTTCTAAAAACGTTTGATTGGCAGAAATATTAGCATCAAGTACAATTTCAAACTATTATTCTTCGGTATTATCTACTACCCGAGCTTTCTCATCGTTCATTTTCTGTTACTAACTGGAAGTACAATCAAAACATATATGGTCTTGTTTATCTTTCCGTTGTAAACCGTCATGCCTACTGTTTAACCTACAGGTAGCTTGTAAACTGTAGTAAAACCAATAAAATCTATCCTACGATAATGAAGGTCATCATACCCAATATGGCATCATCGTACAAGCGAGTTTAGTATAATATTTTGACTCCTACATGTGCCAGATGTCCAGGAGACCAAGCAGCTTTCGAACGAATGCTAGTTCCACGGAGAGATTAGGCTAGATACCCCTACGGTCTCTGCACCGTGAGACAAATACCGGTAAGATCACCGAAATCATTGTCGAAAGTAGTAAATCGCCAACATATCGCCGAAAAAAAACCCGATGACCTGATGAAATTTAGAATAGGGAGAATATCCTGCCTGCTTGTCGCAACGTTGGTGTTCGGTAGCTGGCGCAGTATTCAGGTCACATAAGCGCGTAAAACTCACTACATTTGAATGATGACCCAGTTTCTCTTACATAAAACAACGCCGCTAACAATAGAAAAGGATAGGTTTCTCATGTATATATACACATAATTGAATCGAACCGCTTACAAGCTACTACGCAGAAGCTCATTTAAGTAGGACGTAATCCGGTCGGCGAGGATTTTGCTGCTCGGTCTCAAATATCTAGTTTTGCAATCTTCTTCGCAACGTACGCTAGCAGAGGTTGAACGTTCCCATGAAAATATACCTTACAACGATTCGTATGTTAGTCATGGAAGATTTTAACTAAAATTTTTTACAAATACATTTTTTTTTCTTAAAGTAAAAGGGGTGGTCTGAACGTATAGGACATATCGTACCCCGTACAAAATTCTTTGCAATTTTTGGAACGTCACAAAACTCGTTATCCATGTACCGTGAATTCTAGTTGAAGCGTTCATACGAAAAACATGAAACAGGTTAGATGAACCGCATCGCAAAAACGTTTATATAATAATTTTCCATTTATTTATCGTTACTACACTCATTGGATAGTGTAAAACTTGGCAAGTTTTAAATATATGTATATTTTTGAACACAACTGATGCTTTTCACAAGACTGTCTTCTTGCCGTCTTACTGACACCTACAACGGCTGACCCTCGGTAACCTGGATTGTAGGATATATCCATATCACTTTCAGAGATCAGTTTAGTTGGAGAACCTCGTACGATTACTAGGGGAAAAACTTGAGATTGAAGTTGAGGATTGCAATATTGAATCTTAGATTTCGACGTTAATAAGGTCATGTTCATATATGAACGTTGTTCTACCTTAGTGTCGCCTAGGTTTAGTATTGCAGGCATATGAAAACCCTAGGAGCATCCAAATCTGTTGTTGATGTCTGTGTGTCTTCGTCTTCATTAACTGCTTTTGTTATCTTTGGAGAGGTCTGACACTTTTAGTAACAAGCACTAAAATCTTAATAGGTTCGTATGTAGCCTTAATTTGCTATAATGTGCTATAGACCCTTGTTATTCAAACAGCTGCGTTACTACGAATTCAATACGAGCATTCAGGTCTTACGCCCTATAGCCTTCCAGTGTCGGTCGTGTCCTCTGTTAACCACTCTGTGAGAATATCTTAGAGTTGGATTCTGCTACTGACTACCATTCCCGTTTTGTTACACGAACACTTTACGTTTACACGTTTTTTTTTTGTCTTAAGAGCGATTTCACTCATGCGAGGTACAGCTTGAATCTCACTTGTAGACGGAACTTACCTTGGTGGTACGTTCGAAGTACTCGGGACACGCTGGCATACTTTTCAGGGGCTGGTGTCATTGTTTGGCCTCCGTGGGCAGCAAACAGCGGGGATTCACAAAACTACAACAGAGCCAGGTAGCCAAAGAGCGCCGTGGTTTGATAGGAAAGCCACCGGCTTTGAGCTTTATTGAATGCTGGAATGAAAGAAAAATTACAACACCAGCATCCAGATTAGATATTAAAAAGTCTAGTTTATTGTCAGAAATAGAAGAAACAAATCTAGAAACGTTGGACAATCTAAGCAAAACCGCATTTGCCAATTACATCACAACTATAATTATATCGGCTTAGGTAAGTAGATTGAGATCGAGCAAAGCGCTTTATTAACAAATAAAGTTCATCAGCGTTACACAGTATCAATCAGCGTTAGAAGCTGTAAATTTGAGGTAACATAGGCCGTTGCAATTTGTTTGTAGATAGTTTTGTTGATTACGCTTTTTTTTTTGTCCTAAAGCCTTTATTAAGAATAGAGACTTCATTCAAAGCCGCAAATAGATCGTCACAACTATTGCCTTCTAAATATACTTCATTCACTAACATTTAGCCTATAAGCTTTGCTCGACTGATATAAAGGTTGGACCGATAAATAAAAGCTAATGTGCGCTGTGGCGTTCGTTCGAGAGTCAGACAAGCACATGGGTGCGAACTATTTACTCCTATCAACAACAAGATGTTCGTGTTGTCTCGCAATCTTCTGACACGCATGGATCAAGAATAGAAAGATATTGTTTATTAGCTTGCATAGTTAATATAAATACTAAAGTGATGTGTATTTTCAGGCCGCATTGTATAAGATTCCTTTATCAATGTGAATTCTGCAGGCGAAATTGTACCATAATACCAGAATGGTGAAGGGCCGGTTAATATTTGTTTTCCAGCTTAAACTTCCAATTTGGGTACAGCATAGCTCTAAACGATCCTTGTCGGCATCAATCTTTGGTATAACTACTTCCATATTCATTTCGAGTCAATACAAAAAAAAAAAAAACGAAAGCCATTACAATCTATGACCGAGCTGAGACTTTCCGCTCACGATCGAGCTAGCATAATCTCTGCTTCGTGCAGTTAAGCTTTCTTGTTCAGCTCCGGGAACAAAAACCCTATGAATTGGGTTTCTCGTTGGAATTTATCACGCAAAAAACCGTAAGCAGCTATTATCGGCGTCTTTGAGTCGTTCTCGCCTTCTGTTTAAATAACATCTTTTCGTATAAGCGTTGACACCGTACAAAATGTTGATTTGTGGCTTACTTCATTTACGAAATACGCAAGCGTATGTCAAAAATACAAAACAGATCTCGAGCGCCATATGGAAAATAGCAAAAATTCTGCTATTGAGCACATTCTACTGAAATTCTTGTTGACGGCACTACATGCCGTACCGTCTAAAAAAGCAGCTTTATAGGTTTGTCGTGGACATACATGGCTAGCATGGACAGTAACTGTCCATATTTAGGGTCCACTTTGATACGTTACGTTACCTCTATCTATATTAATGGAGACACTGTTTAATATATTGTAGCAAGCTGAACGACCATTGTAGGGGTAGTCATGTACTACTAATGATGTGCCACCAATATTTATCTTCTGTGGGAATATTCTTTCAGCTTTTCTGTGCTGTTCGTGCCTCATTTGCGTCGTGTGCGACTTTTTGTATTTGTATTGACGTCCACGAACAGAATCGTTAAATTTCTGATTATTTAATAGAAAACGTTGGAAAATGTGCAGTCTGCAATAATACGTTTATCTTCGTCGTTTTATACGTTACTGCCTGACAAAGGGAGCATTCTCATGTTAATGATAGAAAACATTCGAGATTTAGGTTCACTTTTGTTGTAGTATTGGCAGTGCTTTGTTTTAAAACACTTCTTGACTTTCAAATATACGTAATGCATTCTAAGAAGTATTTTCGATTTTTCCTAATGTCTCGTGCGTTGGCCTATTCTCCTTTCTGGCTCCGTCCCAATTTTGGACTCCTTATGTTAAGGAGAATCCACATCAGTCAACTGGAGTCTTTTTAAGAGGCCGCTCCTCTAATTGACTAAGCAATTTCACGAAGTATTTCGATTTACTGTCGTGAATGCACGTTCGTTGGGTTCTGCGTAGGGATCCTTTGCCGTCTTACTTGTTATGAACTCTCTACTGTATGTAGGATGACAACTCTGGATAGTTTAACAATTTCCGTTAGTTGATAAACGAAAGTAGCTGCAAATTGGCTGGCTCAACCAATGACGCTTGTTGTTGCCTCGGTAAAGGATACGAAGTCCAGCCTGCTACAGGTTAGAATGCCATCTAAGGTAAGCCTCTCCAGATGCTAAAAGACCATCCAACGTGAGCTACGAACTCATATGAGATTGTATTTTAGCCGGTGGTATTCAATAGCTGCCGCCGGTTCCTTTGTACATTGCAGTGTACGTTCGGCCGTGCACGTGCCTAGGCCACGCACGTTGGACACGTTTTGCAGCGCTTTCGTTGCAGTTCGTTAGACAGCTTTTAATATGGCTGCCACGTGCTGCGGCCCGACGCGATTTGTCATTTTCTGCGTGTGCTGCGATACGAGCGCACCGCATTTAGTATTTGACAGCGAACAATATTGAACAGACCTATCAAGGCCTGCTGCTCAGAGAAACCCACAGTTATTGTGTACCCGGCTTCAGGATAACCCCTCACATTTTCTATCCAGTCTATTGAGCATTAGCGAACGAAGAAATCCGGCGGGCGACCCTGTTCTCTTTCTGCAATCTTGTGCCCAAGTTTGACCATGTATCCTACTCGACTCGTTCATCCGGATGTGCGCCCTTAGCCTACAAACACGACTCCCTCACTTAACAGAATCACCTTCATCGTCATTTGCCGAACGCCTTGCTGAAGTCGGATTTCTTCCTTAACGATATGTTCCTCCTCACTATGCGTGCAAACGAGTTCGTGAGAAGGCTCGACGAGTTGGGGATAGATACCTAAATTTCTCTTCCATCTCTTCATGCGCCCATTGCTTCTTTCGTCCATAGCGCCCACTTTATGGGCTGACTCTACGGCCGCCCACTCGAATCGAATAACGACAGGAAAAATCAGTAGGAATCGCCACCAGCGGCGCCAGTAGCGAGCGTGGCTGAGCGCCGAATGTTGGCTGTTTTCTACAAGACCACGCTCAAATTGTAGTACGGTGCAAACTTCGACTCGTTGTGAACAAACGAAAGAAGATAACGTGGGACAGTAGCAAGAACACGAGAAAAACGACGGGAAACGCAGGAGAAACGAATAATGTTCAACACGAGAAAGACAAACGAAGAGGAACAAGGAAAACGAGTGGCAAGTAGATAGAATCAAGGAAGTGGAATAACTGCTAATACTTGCTACGACTGGTCACCAGGCCTTAATTACCAAAAACCGCGAACGCAGGCAGACTGGACCCAGTGTCGTTGCGGTCGTTCAGGGGGGGGGCAACAGCAGGGGGAGCACATATGTAAATGTAACATAATGCTGTAAGCGTTGGCGTGCTTTAGAACGCAACAGGCGCCGCCATGCGGTACTTTTGCAAGAGACGTTTTTCTCGAAAGTGACACGAAGCAGACCGCGACGAAAAGATAATAAAACCGACTATGGAAACGGAAGCGACTGTTCCAAGAAAAACTACAAGTATGGATATGCTAACAGAGTGACACCTATATACGCAGTCGTTTATGTGAGCTATTTTTGTCAACAGTGAACAGCAAATAAATAATATTATTAGTAGTTAAAACGTATTACCTGTGTTTTACTGGTTGGAAATGTTGTGATCAAGTCCATATTGAAACAGAGTCGAACTAACCGTTACCTTGACAAACTATTTTCAATAAATGTTTTCATTATAAGTTAATTTCTGAAGTGTACTATTTGATCTTTTCACAAGCAATACACATCCGGCCGCGTTGAGAAGGGAACGCCGGTCAGCCCAAAATATCAGTGCATCCACAAGAAAGGGCGCCGAAGTCATGCCGTTGCAAGACGCGTGGAAGTATTATAACTCATTGAAACAAACGTGTGCCATGTCTTCATTCGACTAGATGTATGTATGACGCATTAACATGGTTAGCGTCACGAACTGCGCAGTAGGGCAGACGAGGTCATCTCGATACCATCAATTGTAGCGGGTTTCTATAGTGATCGCTTAAAATTTACTAATAGTATCTGTGAATAAAAACTAGCTTTTTACCATGCTTACTACTTTTTACGCCGAACGGCACAGCTGTACGGGAATGATAACGACGTATGCTTTTATTAAGCTCACGCATTCCGTAAAAGTGACACAATATAATAAAGTACATTATAAATAATTCTCATTTCAAAACATCTATAGCTCCGACCTTTGTTATAACCAAGATTCCAAGATTTGGAATTTAAACCTATATTCAGTAAAAACAAAGAAACAACAGAACGAAGGGCCAGAGAGCAATAATATCTTGATTCGTAGTGACACACGAATGACTGCTCGGAACAATACGGCACAAGTGTAAAAAACTAGCTACATAGGTAAGAATGTTAGATAGGACCGTCAGAGTTCAGCAATAGTCAAGCATCTCAATAGTAATACACGAAATCGCCTTACGCGTCTAACGCGTTACGAAAGGTAATACAAAACGCAAGGCGTTGGCAAACGAAGCCTGAAAGTAGGGTCAAGACGGCATGTGCACGCCTATTGTACGCATAGTATGCCAACGGACCGCTTGAACTAGGTTATCCTTTAGTTTATCTGTCAATCCGATTTGACCTCTTGTCGCTTACCAGCTTTCAGACATGTAGCAGAGCATCTGGTCCCGTGGCTAACCCCATTCGCAGCAAAAAGCCGTAAGCGTACCATAGCCATGCAAGTTCTCTCTTTAGCGTTTCATGCACTTTCGGCGGAAGAAGCGTAATATTTGGAAGAGAAAAGCACAAAAGGCAAACATTGAACGGAACCCTACATCAAAAGCTGCCTGTTAAGCGACACGCAGTCAGAAAACAGGTCGGGCAATGGCTGTGGCCACAGAGAACTGGCCCCCAACGAGATCAAACGAAGTGTCCAAGTTTGCCACTTGCCTACTTTATCTTGTAGTATCAGTGCCAGCAGCGGCTAGGTACTCTGCGCCTGCCGATACTCTTTGTCCATTTTTTTTCTTCGCACTCTCTCTCTTTCTTCTCGGCTTCCCCCACCGCCTCCTTCCTTCTTCTGCTGTTGCCAGTATACTTTTGAAAAAGGCGCTCCTTCTTGGTACTGTCGAACGGTTTTAAGACTAAGATATCGTCGTGGTATCTCAACGACGGAGCCAACGACGGTTGATAGAACCAGTTGTAACGGTGTAAGTGGTAATGCTCACATATCCAAGTAGCTTCCCGTTTTTTGGCGGCTTTTTGACTCTTTCGATGGCGGCGGTGAAACCGGCAGGTATCGTCTGTTCTGTCCATATTTGCGACTGAACACCTTGTTCTTCCTTTTTTGTTGCCCCGTGCCACCTTCACAGCGTGCAAACTGCACGGCACCCAAACACGACTGTCCTAACGTGCGCTAAGTGAGTAAGACTTCGAAATGCAACGAGCCTGTAGAAAACGCTATTGAGTCACTCTCTTATATATAGATCAGTGCCAGCAACACCTATTGAGCCCACGTTGAAGGCACAAAGACGACGACGACGACGACAATTGAACTAGCGTAGGTCTTTCAACGCAAAAATCTCTTTACCACATAATCCGTTTCTGAAACCCTCAAAAACCTACCGCTTTGCTCCAATCGATATTCCTTAGGAGCCTGTTTAGTACGCATCTCTTTTCGCATACGTGAAGCGCTTTGTCGCCAGCGCGGTTCTGTCTTGCAAACAAAAAGGTAGCAAAACGGTTCGGGGAAGGTTGAAGTAAGGAAACTCGGAGTTAAACGCCAAGGAACTTTGAAGAATATTAAAATATTAGGGCACTCAGCTTCTCAAGGTCGAAGATCCCGTAAGTCAGAGCCGATCGCATCCTTTCGTTATCTGTCGTTGGCTTGTTACCTTTAATTTTCTCTGTATTACGGCCATCCATCCAGAGACAACACTAAAAAGGAAAGTAGCTAGTATTATCAGATCAAAGAAACGGGAGTAAACAGTACATATCGTAGTAGCAGAAATGAGTCAATAAGCGCGTCCTTACCATTGTCTCAAAAGCGAAAGGCAAAAATGGCAGAACCATATAGAACGAAAAATATATGAAAGTGCAGGCACGCTTTGTTAGATATAAAGCTAATACAAAGTTATCAAATATGGTTATCGAAGCAGCACCGACAGCTTCTTTCTTGCCAAACTATTATTAGGAGTAATTGTGTTTACGTTAGCTATTCACACACAGGCACGAATTCACAAGCTTGCATCACGTTTATGCTATGTTGAAATGAAATTGGGGGTGACAAGTTGCAGCCCCCGCTGCCCGAATGGAGATGTACAACTGTTACAAGGACACGGTTTTTCTAATAGCAGTCCATTAGTAGTCCAATAGTAGCCATTGTTCGACATGCAACAGTGAAATGCATGTGCTAACTATTAAAAGTGTAATAACAAAGAAAGAAAAAAACAAAAAGCTTATGTAGCATTTTATTTCAGCCGGGAATTTTAACGAGAGTTTAATTAATCAAGCTAGGTATGGTGACGATTATAATAGTATAACTGTCATTGTGCATTTAAACGATTTATCTATCCAGTACTGATTTAGATTAGACATTTTTGTAAGACTGCTTGTCTACCGATGGCTGCCAAGCATTACTAGAGTATGTCTATAGAAATGGGTAAAGTTACTGGCATCTGTTTATCCGTTAATGCTTTGCTACGCTCGTACCGCAATGTTCGCAACGCCTTCGAACGCGTTGATCACAGGACGCCGCATAGTGCTACGCAGATGCACATCGGCATGTCCTTAAGTCAAGGCTTTATGATCCTGCCTTCTAAAATACAGCCATATAGTGGTCGCGTTAATGTACATGAGTTATGGCTAGTAAAAATCCACCGACGCGCTCCACCAGACTACCTGGCTTATTCTCAATATCGAGCACCGCTAATTAGAACGAGTGTACTAAGACATGGATGTGAGCCCGAGAGCGATTCAGTTGAACGGTTCAGCCCAAAATTAAAAAGACGGTTCTTATTTTTTGTAACGGACGTACTTGGTAAATCTTGCAACAAAATCGCATGTGGAGCTCATTATCTCGAACATGGAACCTTATTAATGCGTTTCTCTTCGCGTATTACTTCGCAGCCCTGAACGTCTTGCTTGAAGGACGCTAGGCACTGCTAAAATAAGTCAGCGGCCTCGAGAGCTGTTCACGTCCAGTTTACTGTTGGTACCACATGGATAGAAGCGATTCTTTTTAGACTATCAAGGACGGCACCTTAGTACTGTTACGGCTTAAACAAACGCGAATGGCCGTGCAGGCATAGAGGGCATCCATCTATAGAATACTCCTTGAATCTGTGCGTCCCTACAATAAACGGCACTGAATGTCTGTCGAACGCCAGCTGCAATTTAGAGGGAAGAATTTATGTACTAGCTCAGCAAAAATGGCGCTGCTTCACCAACAAAAAAGTCACACATTGCACGACACACTCGACCTGAAGACAAAAAATGCTCCCATGTCGGGCTAGACTCTACGTAGAGGATTAATACGGTAAACTATAATAAATAATTAAAAAGGTCGCAAAAGTGATTTATTAAATGAAGCTCATTTAGAATGACTGCCACCAAGACACCGATGAACCGTACTACATAATTAAAAAAAAGAAAAGCTTGTACCTGTAGTTTACGCTTCAAGGGGTGGACAGGGGGCGCCGACAATAGTCAATTACACCCATTTCTACGAAAGGGCATTAATAGGACCAGTTTTTGTCGGCGTGTTTTCTGCGTCTCGACCTTGTTTAATAAATAGCTAAGCAATTCGTAATCGAAACCTGCCCTTTGTCTTTAAAACAACAGAACTAATGCTGTTCTAACTCAAGGAAGATGTCTGGACACCCATCGTCGTTGTTGATCGATAATTTTTGCGAGCTACAATAACTAACTACAAACTACGCCGAACGCATATAATAAATGTATATCTATTGTATGTATATCATTTTATATAAAGAGTAAAGTAAATATTAACCTGTATACATGTCATTTAACGTTAGAAAACAACATATTCTAGTTCAACCATGACGTAATTGTTAACCTTATTCTGCTTTTTACTGTTAATTAACTTGTTGAAAGCGATACTTTAAGAGTCGTCCCGGATTCATAGGCATTTCAATAGGCATATTTGGCCTTATGTACATCGTATCTTCGACGCCTCGCGTTCGCTTTACGATATGAATATAAAACTGTGCCTTCATCGGTTATAAAGTATGACTTTGGAGCGGTTGTTGATGAAGAACAACGGTAACATAAAAATGCACATTATGATGCTGTTAAAATAATTAAAATTTCTTAGTTATTATTAGATTAAAATTTCTAGATTAGTTGTCCGAAATGGCTCTAAATTATGATCAGACTTACCAAGTTTGTCTAGGTCAGTTGTTATTCAGCACTGTCTTTTGCTTTAAACTCATAATATTTACGGCACAAAGTATAATGTGGTACGTGCTCACCCTGAAAAGCTCAACACGTAGCAACACTGGATTATTTTTACCTGTTATTTTGTTTAGATTAGTATTAGCTGTACACTTCCAGTGATGCGGCGTTAAGTGCTGTATATATCTTATATAAACATAGATATATATAGCGTTTGTATATCGTACAATTTATATATGTTCATGGACAAGGCGTTCAGCTTAGAATAAAACCATTTGCACAGGGTTAGTCGTCATATGTGTTATATTATGTACAATATATATATATAGATTTATCAGCAACGCCACACCCATGATTGTTATCTTGTTACATCGATTCTGTTAGTAATCTGTTGTTTCTTCATAGAACAAATATAGAATGCTGCACAACTTAGTATTTCGCAACCCTGTATATTGTCCTGGTTTGACAACTTGAAAAAGTGGCCAGGTCAGTATTGACATGTTAGGGGACTTAGTATAGGCCTAAAGAGCGTGTAAGTACCTGTTGTAGAGCCTATGTATATATATGTAGTTTCTTAATTTTTCTCAGTGCGTCGTGAAAGGCTCAAGGTTGCTAAGTAGTACACAGAATAATAATGCAGATCTGGTATAGATAAATAATATTCCTGAAACGATATAGAAAAACAATCAGCTAAGGCAGCCTGCGAAGCTAGCTGCTCCCCATTAGCGGCAGCAATGGCCAGACCATGAGCGAGTCCTCACCGTTAGCAGCCGGTAATGGCCGTTCGATCATCACGGATATAGCCAGACAAAAGCAACAATCTGCAGAACGCCTAATTTCGCTCGTCCCCTCAACTACGTGCTGCGATTTTCCGGTTGGCCTCGACAGTTCATAACAAGAATTACGATCGCTGTCGTATTACGACCTTTGGCCACGAGCTCCTTCGCACAGGCCGTATGTTCCCGCTGGCTTTTGGAGTTGCCTGACATGGTTTGCAACGGATAACTGAGCAAGCAACACTATTCCTGCATCTTCGGGCGAGCTCCTCTCACTCTGACAGGAATTTGTATTCTTTTTTATGTTGTATTGTATTGTATGGTATGGTATACCTGCTCGTCTGGTACGTTCTAACAGCAAGCATAGCCTGTCTTAGGTCTCAGATGCTTCTTGTTTGTCTCTTTGGGGGGATCATGCGTGAAAGGAGACCAAGGTGGGACAGATCCCTCCCATCCTATAGAAGAATGCATGACAGGAGAGGATACACCCTGCCAGCTCTAACAGTCGCCATTTTATAGAATTCAACGACGAGCATCAGGCCAAGGTTCCAATTAAGAAGAAGCTGTCTTACAGTATAGTTGTTAATAATCTATTAATCACTTCTCGGATATTGGAGCACTATCGTTAGTGTTGGTACGAGTAACGCAACGGGCGCACGGCGTGGCGGCTTGAAAGTGCCGTCGATGAAGTCTGTCGTTTTCTTTGTCCGTCCGCCCTTGTTCCGCTCACGCGCTGTCTCTCTTTCTCCATTCCTCTGCGTGTAGTCCCTCTGCTCGCCTTTGGAGAACGCAAGCCAGGGTCAAAGCGAGCGAACGGACCAGCGGCAACGCCGCGATCGGCTAACGGCAGGCGTACATCGTGACACGGACGTTATAGGGTTGCTGAACGTGAACCATTTGGAGCAATGGTGGAGGATAACACTGCAGCAAAGAGAGAAAGGACGCAGGCGTTAAGGTTGCATGCAGCGGTCACGCCGCCGATGCCGCCACGCGTAGCGAAGCTTCTTCTCGAAATGTATATCCTTTGACAATATAAATTTCCATGAACGTTCGACAAGTCACTAGTTTTCTATTTGAATAATCAGCAATAGATATCTAATAAGCGCGCACCGTTGACCACCGTTTACTGTGTCACCATCTTTCACAGCCGAACAAGTCAACTCTATATGCCGGTTAGTTAGCAATAATTGCTTTGTACATTGAGGCTGAGGTCGTACTTATATATTTTTGCTTCACAGGTAATTGCATTTCGGATGCGATGAAGTGCAAGTAGTATATCGAAAAATAGAGACGAAGGCCTAAATTATAATTGGGAGACCGTTTGTTTCGTTGAGGACTCACAACAAGCTACAACGATTTTTTTTTTAACACAGTTACCGCTTTATTCCGCCTAAACAAATTTCCTAGCCGAATGGCAAATCATGCTAGTTTTCGACACGTTTCCTAGGCACGAAAAAATTATGCCTTTAATTAGTTGAAAAAATGATTATGAAATCTTTTCGACGTAAAATAACCTATGTATCTCTAAGGGAAGATATATATTTGAGGATAGACGTACGAATGAGTAATTTTATTTATCTTTTTTTTTTACCTTAACAGCGGGTAAACTTCTTTCTACTAGTTTGTTTCAGCAATGTAAAATCTGTTTTTTCAGTAATTACTAAATTAAATATGTGTCAGGAGCAGTTCGTAGGTAAGTCAGCTTTCGTAAACAGTAACTTTGAGGATGCCAGCTACAGTGTTACTTGGAACAAGGAAGATATACTCAACTTATCCGTTTGAACAGTTTATTCGCAGTTTTTTTTCGATGCACATTGTACAGTGTACACGGAGGCCTATGGAATACAGGCCGTTAACCGTTCGTATGTTGGCGTAAGTAAATCAAGGATTTTGTTATAGGCCGGTTGATTTTTTGCCACTCTCTCCTGAGAGTTCATCTCTTACGTGTTTTGATGATCTTAATATTTCTGCAATAAAATATCTTCACATCCTAATGTATATAAGCATTATTTCAATTAACAGAGTGGAGTAAAGCTGTTCTATCAGTGCAAAGTTGCTAGATTTCACGATATTACCATCTATTTTTCAACTGTTGTCTGAATCGATAATATAATTAGCCGTTCGGATAATGACTCTTACCAACTGGCCAAACATGACGGATCCTGTGTCACGTTCTTTCCGATATAATCGCTAGTATTTCTTCATGTAGTCTGAAAAATTATCAGTTGCACTACCAACAGTTTTATAGCCGCTAATAGCAATCTCATCGGCTGAGTGAACAAAAGATAACTTTAATTAACAATGCAAGGCAAGTTCTTTTGAGCAATCACTTCTGAACTAAACAGACCATTATATCACCCTCAAAAGATATTACTAAGTTCTGTTCATCGCATAACACAATTAAAATGTCACTCGAGCGAGACTCAGCTTATAACGGACCTTAGCCTAACGATACAAACGGTCATCCTATGGCCCAAAAATAAAGCCGATTAATGGGTAAAAGCACACATCATATTTGCTATAGTTCTACGCTTGGCTCCTAGATAGAGTAGAAAACTGCTTGTGGAAACTTTTCGTCTGCTTTTGAAGCTATCTGTCTCGAAATGTATAGCCTCCAAAAAATCCGGGTGATGTAATAGAGATCATTTCTAATAAATAAGAAACTAGCAAAAGTGTCCTTTCGACAGGTCATTTCATTCTAGGTGTAATAAAATAATAGCTATTAATAATTGTCCCATTCTCAGTTTCCACTAGTCCTCGATATCTAAAGCCCCCTTTTGCGTTGATTTGGCAACGGTTCCCAAAAGGGTGTACATTGATTCAACATAACGTCGGCGTTTTTCGATACATGCGAATACTGCGGCCCCATATGTGTTGAGTACGAATACATAGAAAGAATTCATATACAGTGTTTCACCTTGTAACGCGGGAAAATTGTCTCGCGGACGCTCATACGACTACAAATGTGTGTGCTGGAAAACCAACTTGACGTTCGTTGCGTTGCCTTTTCTAGGCTGAGAAAAATGATCTTTGATTTACTCATTATTTGCAAAAACTAGCAGGTAATAATAATAACAATAGTAGAAAATCAGCCAAAATCTTGTATTTCATTGTACAATAATGCCCTCGAATGGAAAATAAAGATTTTTTGCCCAGTCCGGTCCGCGTAACAAGATCTGGTGGTTTGGGGACACAGCTCTCAGCAAACAGATCGTTTGCTGAAACTATAGATCACTTACGTCCAGCATGCTTATTTCGGTACACAGAATAGTATTCAAGATGTCGCGCTAGGGTTCCTTAGTGACTTTTGCTGTCATGCTATCACCATGCTCAAAAATGCAAGCACTTAATGACACCTGTGCTCTACAAGTCGTACTACACAGTAGCCCTTTGTGGGCAAGTTTATTCCTTAACGGATTTTGTTGGGTTCTTTGTACCCCAAATGAGGATACTTTGTGCTCTCATAACAATTCAGCTAAAAATGGGTTTCACTAGAACAGAGTAGGGGATGAGAGAGATCGACTGCATTTGTTGTGCGGTCCAACGTGTAATCAGCGAATAAACAACGCTTGTGGTGATTAATTAATGGATCGACTGTGTTCCGTAGAAATGAAGATGCGACCCTTTCGCCAAAATATGTAGCGCAGTGTTCCTTAATAGGCCGATTTGTCGTTGCGTTGAGGTCATTGGGCCGACACCTACGCCGCTCCGAGCTACCTCTGTGTTGTGGTTGATTCGTTTGACTTGTGATCCCTGGCCTCACTTTATCCACGAGCCAGTCCCTTCAAGTTCTTTGATTAGCCGTCTCAGTGCTAGGTTCGTCAACAAGAAATGTCATCCATATTCTGTACGACACTTGCTGGTGCCACTTTAATCGATTCCCATCATCGGCAATAAATTTCTAAAGAAGGACAGTATCACAGGGTTACGTTGCATCATCGCAAATGCTGCCGTATTTACTATTTGGCTGTCTGCTAATCCCCCGCTCATTTACGAACGATATGGAGTACAAGCATGTTTTTAATTAATCGATTTCGCATCATCGCACATGATTAATAACATGAGTACTGCTATTGATAATTTTACAGTGGCGGTGCCCGCGTAGACAACTCGAACGCAAGACGCCAACAGGGAAATGTATCAAAGCATAACTTACTACCAACCATATATTTTCGATCTTCCCAGCACCAACCTAGTAGGGAAGATGCAATATTTGTATCGAGACTGAATACTTTTAGAATATTCAAACTATTAAATTTTTTTCAAATTAATTCACTCGTAAAAGCGTCGTGCGTAATTGTATTACCTTGCATGTATCAGTGATATCCCACTGTATGATAACGTGCAGTGTGCAGATACTTATCAGGCTGCATTATACAGGTCATAATGGCAGATAGACTACGATTTATATGCACGAACGAATGCGATAACGATAACTGAATAAAGTACTGATATGTGACATGTGAGTTTTTGAGATAGGCGAAAACACGGCACTGTTAGTACTGCTAACCGTATCACTTGTTTTTGGGCCAATGTGTGCTGATCTCAAATTAGTTTGTCTAAAAACCGTTGTATCATATATTCAAACGACATACTTTTAATAATCTTCTCTGTGTGAAACGTTAAATCATATACATGTCAATATGCAGACAACAAAATTTCTTTTGCATTTCTATTTAATACGACCTTCCTTTCACAGAACTAAAGAAAACGTTAACAAAAACGATTGAAGCTCACTAAACTCTGCAAATTTGGGAGGATTCATTCGACCTGTCGTACTTTCTTACGTCTGACTTAAGATTTGCCTCTACGTTGCCAGTAAGTAAATAAAATACAACACTCAATCAATATTAGCCTCGAAGCTGTCACAGATCGAATAACTACGAGGAAAATCTATTTATATTTTTCTGGAGAGTGGTAGTAGTTATTTAGACGGTGCTCTGAGTCCAATATTCAGAATACTTCGATGATTGATGTGGATTGTCTATAACGACTGGACACATATGATTGAGAATGCCAGAGTTCTATTCGACAATGAATGGGCTTATTCGCTCTTTCGACGCTGTTCAGTCCTATACAACAATAAGACGAGGACGCAATATTTTAAAATTTGTCCTATTTTATTATTGATCCATTCACCAATTATTTAGGATATCATGAGACTGCCGCTGAGACCAGTGTGTTTCCAGAAAACATTTCACCGCGCAACTTACAAACGACTTGAACAATTCAATAATGTTAAAGACTCCATTCCATAGCCCACCGAGTCTCAAAAAACTGGGCTATACCAGCCAAAAATAAAGCCATATATGCCGCTAATGATTTCGTGCGAGAAAACCCGTCTGTCAACAAAGCCACAAAGGGAAAATTTGTTCTCTGTTGTCGTGCGGTGCAACGAGAGCAGGAACATCGTCGCCTGTTTTACCCTGCAGAGTATATACGCAGAGTTTTAACAGACCAAGCTGTACCCTGAAATAAATTAGTATTTTCAATCTTTTCTTTTGGCATTACCCAAAGGAATCCTGGGTTACATGTAGTGGTCTACATAACTTGTTTCACCCTGGTCCTAAAACGCAGCTCTGTTGGTCACTATTAGCTTAGCGCCCTTGCAAATGAATCCGTACATTAATGTTTCAATATAACATAATATGCTACGAGTGTAATATTATGTGCACGAGATTCTACACGGATCGATCACTTTTATAGAACGGCGATGATAAAATGGTGTGCAGGTAATGCTAGCATACTCTAATCAACACTCGCCTATAATGTGTTGGTTGCTGTTATGTGGTATTGTTTAGTTTTAGAAGACTGTGTTAGCTCCTCGATGTTAAACTGAGGGACGAGACAACGAGTGTATTCTCTCTTTTTACTATGCACGTTTCCTTAATTACAGCGTACGATCAAGTTTAATAGCGTTTCGATTATCTTAAAGTTGATGTTCATTTAAGAATTTGCATAACTAAATTTTGTTCTAGTTATAAGTAAGGCGCTATTAGGGCTTGTTGCATGGCCCGTCTCTCTTGAGTCACAAATCAGGACATCAGCGCAGAATAATTCAATAGATAACTTTCTCACAACAAAGTACCTTTGCGGTAAGAGGAACTATAACGAAACCGGGGCAATGCGTATGGGTGGATTACGTAGCTAGGAGGCCGGGCTCGCACACCTTGTCCGAGGAGACTTCAAAGCCAAACGTTGCGGGGCAATTTAGTCGAGGGCCATTAAAAAAACACGCTTTCTTCAAAGGTTCAAGTTTAGTTACTTTTTAAAAGTTATCCGAGTTTTTTTTTTGTTATTTGATACAAACACACACGCATGTAGACTAAAATTGATTAGCTCTACGTGTCCGCAATGAATCTGCAGCTTAGATGTCCGCCAGGCCATATTTTCTGGTAACGAGCCAGTGTTTGTGTTTGTCCTGCCGAACGGGAAAATTTGCATCCAAAGCGGTCTTAGATTGACGCACGTGCTTATGTAGCTGTCAAGATCGTATTATCAATTCCTTCCAGTGACTAAAGAGGAACTGTAAACTTCACTGTATAATTAGTCAACTTATCCAAGTTGAGATACAAGTAGGTTCACGCTAGCCATGCACCACCTCGTATGCGTCGTTTGATAAATAGAAAACTAGTTGAGAATCGTTTCTTCTAACTGGTAAGAACAGCACAAAAATCGTCGAACAAAGTAGATGAGCTGTATTGAAAGAGACGCAAATTTTAATGTTTCTGAAACTAGTTTTATTCCGCCACATATGCAATGCGTAGAAGCACGTAGTGGTTTTGGTGTGGATAGAAAAAGGGGCTACGGGTTGTAAACAAGGCCCAATTTTATTGCGTTATTCATCTCAATGTTATTCTACACGACCATTTGTTAAGATATCAGGAAACGGTCCTCAGGTCCAAGGCCGTTACCTGCTTCTCTAAGTCATAGGTTCCGTTTATTTCGATCAGTATATTGATTATTTAGCTGAGGAAACCTTTCAAAACGCTTTATTAGCCGTATACCAATAATATGTTATTAGTATATAAATGAAGGCCTCCTGGATGTAACCACTACAAAAATTCGACAAGTTGCTATAAAGAAACGCCGATCTCTCTAATGGAACGGCGCGATTTTCAATTTAACCAGTATTTTTCCTGGTCTGAGGACAGCTGCGCACTTCATTGGACAACGGATACCAGTCGCCAGCTGTTGCCTGCCGAATCGAGCTTACGCAGTCTTTTTCAGATTCAAATTAAACAGGATATCGTCCACTCTTCAAGTTAAATCATGAGAATAAATTAAGGACGAATTGATTTCCGGTGAGCCTACCAACTGAAGTATCGGTGTAATACTTTGAGGTTTGATTTGCTTTAGTGAATTTTTGCCGGCTGACTAGGGATACAATTAGTATAATTTTTATTAATAGTTGTGTTCTTATGAAAACTTATGCTTTTTCAGATTCAATGTAACATTTGTCGATTGCGCATAGAAGCCGGACTAGCAAAAGAGTGGCTCTACTTCGTTAGACAGTCATGATGGTATTGACGACAATAATGAGATGTTCAAACTTCATAGATACAGAGCTGGTGGCATTGTCGCACGAACGAAGACCGATTCCACACACGATCAATTTGCTACCCACCGTCAGATGTAAAATCGAGTGGAGACTACACTGCTACTGTCTCCTGGTTCCTATTAGTCATCACTTTACATTAAAGGCCCTTTACACAACAGAAGTAAATCCTTATCGAGCGTATGCCCTTCCACGACGTAAAGTCCTCTTGGAAAGTTTTGTCACTTCTAAATTAATTCGAAGCATTGTCAAATCGACAGTGATCACACTCGATAACAGCATCAGCCCACCAGTACCTTTCGATATCTTCTCGTTTTAGCAGATGTTCTTTATAAATATGTTAAGGGAGCGTAGCTAAACTGTACAGGTCAGATCCTAGCAAGTATTACCTAAACAGATTTTAGCATGTCATTAAATGACCCTTTTCAGTCTCTGATGTTGGTCTCAATTATTACCTCCATATGAGCGTTTAATTCTTTGTCGTTTTGAGTAAGTATATCAGTCGTCTTTACACTGCTGGCTATTGGAACCTTTCCTCATGCAGCCATGTCCTAGGTGCGTATTTATGCAGAAGAAAAACAATTGCTTGTGCATGGACTATGAGGCTGTCCCGGACTACAGGCAACAGTAGCGGCAAGAGGCCCCCTCAACAACAACAGGTTACGTCAGTGTCGTCTGCAAGCGCTGAGCGAGTGCTGAGAGCTAATGCGCTTTGTTCCAAGACGTGCCCATCTAGGCGGCTGCGAATGGCGGAGACGCGGCTTGGCGGTCATAGTGCGATTTCTACTGTTACCGTTTATGTGAGCTTCTTATTCTGATAGCTCGTGCGTCTCGCTCGCGACTAAAGGCAAAACGGACCCAAGTCAGCAATCCAGTCGCTTGAGAAACCAATTCAAATTAGTCACTCGTAGTAGCTGATCGTAATAACAGCACGACCATAAACGCACAGACATACACTAACCACAAATCCTCGCGGCTGGTCGATAAGGATCTCTATATAAATGCATAGCCTGGTTGGCTGATCGTGACCGTTTGCCAGCTGATCGGCAAGTGCACTCCTTGAACACAAACACGCACGATTTTATAAAGGAGCACTTTACACGAAAATTATCCTATGCTGATGGAACCTCACATCACAATAATAATTAAGTCGATCATCGTCATAAATGTCCGCTAAAACTGACAACACATTCTTGAACTAACGACATTCGTATGAGACGCAAACACATTTGAGAACTGATATTGATAACGAAAACAGCAGTAGGAACCTGGTTTCGGAGGTACTTTGGAAGTAACGACCACGAACAGCCGTTATCGGTGGACGGTAGTTAACTGTTGTGGCGGAACTGATCAGAGGGCTGAACGCAAACTTGTTTGCCGGATCAAAAAGTAGTGACAAGAAAATTTCGCCGGATAGGATACATCGAGGGGCACAGGAACAGACGGAACGGATCTGAGTAATTATCAAATCACTGAAAACCCGGCAGCACGAAATGAATAACAACGACATACACAGCGCTTCGATGAAACGGGGCCGTAATAACCATCGCCCTAGGAATCCTTGTATATTGTGCTCGGACGGGAGCGATAATTGTGCCAGTAATTGTTTAACTAATAGCCCCCGGAGGAACTAGAAGAGAACGGTTTAGCTCACTTGATCGCTTCCTGGCAAAACATCAATGATCAGGCTGAACGTCGGACATGCGAAATAATTCATTACTTGACAACGATAGTTCTGATTTGGTGCTTGACGTACGAGTGAGGAAGAAGGAACAAATGCAACAAGCTATCGGTCGAAGTGAAATAACAAAGTAATCACTGCGTGGTTTTAACTATTGTGCCTGGCCGCTTATAGACGCACTTCTTTGCGGTTAATAATAATAATGATAGTAATCTTCAACTGATAACAATCTTCAGGTAGTGCCGCGGCAGAATGTAGACACCACTATCCAATAACGGATGAAAAAATCTTACTATGAAAATTGGCGCCTTGTTGTTTTTACGTACGTCCTCAAAGCCACAACAACTTGAAGAGGCCAAACCAAAACAGTTTAGGCTATCCTAGAGCAGATCTAACATCACTCGATCTGATTTTGCCTGCTTCTTATCCATCAGCTCGCACTAGACCTCTGGACGGCTTCGGCTTTCGCTTTGACGTCGTTCATCGTCGGAGGCGCAAAGCAACATGTACACGCCACTTAGTCCCACTCATGCTTGACGGTTGTTTTTAATCCAGTTATTGGAACTGTTGATGATGATGACGATATTGTTGTTGTGATCACTTTCGTTGTTGACCGCGTTTTCTGTTTTTGGCCGGCTTGATCGGCTGTTCGACGAGCCACAGCTCGTCGCCGCTTGTCAGCCAGCTGCCACTGCCTCGCAGTAGTACATTGTCAACGACAGGAAGACGTCAATAATCCATTATTGCACCTCGTACGTACGTGTTAAACGTGCATGCACTATGCTGTCGTGACCGTGCTTCGGCATTTGCGGTTCACGGTTATCCGTTCTGATCAACGCTTGCTGGTCAGTGACAAATGGCGATAGAAGCAGTGACTCCGTAGTGGCTGCCGGCTACTGCAAATGCTGCACTCTGCACCCCGATTTTCTCAGTAGCTTTTTCCCGTTCAGTTGGCCTTTTGTCTATCCCGTGTTAATCGTCGCCTGTTGGTCCTATTGGTCCTTTTGCTAGTCCTGTTCTGTCGCTTACGTTAAGTACTACTCCTTCTACTATTGCAGCTGGTACGGCTGCGACTGTAATTCGCCGTGGCCACAGGAGCGAGCACAGGCTAGCTGGAAACTGAATTGGAGATGCCTAGGATCATTGTGAACTCTCCTCCCGGCCTTCTGGCTAGTCCTGCGCCACGAGATGGAGCCACCAACATTGTTTGTCCTGAGGGGCAAACCCCGTCGTTAGATCGTTGGGGCAGCCGTCGCGCATGCGCCAGCAGTTTGCTATACACACTTGTTGAATGCTATGCACGCCCACCCGCTGGCCACTGCTGATTGCCGCTACTGTTACCCACTGCCTACAGACAACTCACGGCCGTCACTACGGTCGCTGGTACTACCGCCTCTACAACCAGCATCATGACTATGACAACCGGCGTCTATCCAGACTCAACACTACTCGCTATGGCCGCTAGCGCTGTGACCATTTACGTAAGGTACGATGGCTACGACTATTAATATTAATATTTTCAGTTATTTTACCCAGGCAGACATTGTTGTTCTGCTACCGTTACCGCTGCTGTGATCGAGACACGATAAAACGCACTGAATGAGAGGAAGATCAGACGATGGCTCACGACTCAGATACGTAACAATGACAGACACGCCGGACAATCGGTATATATGGATCAGTAGCAGCAGCAGCTGATAGAAGGCGCAAAGCAATAGCTGGCGAGAAGGGTCGGGAGGAACGATGGTAGCGGGCGTGTGCGTCACGTAGAAGAAGAAAAGTCTGAAGTTTTGCTTGTCTCACGTGGTTCCGCTAATTTTCGCGGATTCCACCCCCCCCCCCCTTCTCTTTCTCCCCCCGATAAAGGTTGTTGTTATCGGCCAGCTGTACCACGGGCAAAACTGTTATCGAGGTCACGTGCTTGTGGGTTTAAGCCACTTGCCGTCGCTCGCAGAGGTGGTGCATTATTATCGTCTATCTTCGCCTGCCCTGCTTTGGATGCCTTCGAAATCGCGGCGCGTATCCTTTCTTCTCTGTCCTATTTAGCAAAGCTTTCGAGTTGTACTTAGTGGTCTCGCTTGTTTAGCGTTCCGCTAAACTTTTTACTCCACGCTTGCTTCTTGCACTCCTCATGTCGACCTTTCTGCCCCATTGTGTTTTAGTCTGTTTTGTCACCTGTCTTCTATCCATCTTTTCGTCAATGTGCAATCCAATCCACGATAAGCGATCCAGATCCTGCAATGGTTTCTTTAAGCCGAATGTCGTGGCAGCGGATACCCCTTTTTACATATGTGCGTGTTCAGCTATTTAGTTGCGCTCATGCTATGAAGACAGGAAAATGCTGACTGGTTGGCTACATCTGCTGTGGCCGCCTTTGCTAATAACGTACCGCACTGTCGACAAAGGCAACAGCTACGCTAGCTTCATTCAGGAAGATACAAAGAAAAAGAGGTAACGAAACCGCTCTACACGTCACGGTCGCTAGCTACCATCGGTACGGTGAATTTAGGTTGGTGATATGGCACTATTTGTTGTAACGAAAAATTTGTATAGCTGGTTGGAGGCTTGTGGAAGAATTCTGGCTCATCCAACCAGCGAGGAACTTCGAGAGACGACCGGCGCGCATGTCTGATGGTAGTAAGGTAGAAGTGGCTGTCTCAACGACTCGAGACAGCTGACCCTTCTTGTTTATTACCTTATATGGCACCATATGCCTTAATAAGTTTCTGTGCAATATCTGTTTGTTGAAACACTATTCTCATTTGATCGTGGAGCTGCAGTACAATCCTGAAGTAGCTGAAGCAGGAACTGGGCAGATGCCTTGGAATACCATCACTTAAAATGACGTATCAAGATAGGCAAGGAGTAGCACACCGGCCGACTTTTCAAGAAAGAAATTTTGTCACGTAATTGTGTCTCTATAGGCGTCAACTATTCATCACAGGCAGCAGGTAACAGAAAATGTAGAATGACACTAACAGAGCCGACCATAGTGGTGATTCACTGATGAACAGCTATTTGACGTCGCCGCTTACTCGATCGACCATCCGACGGATAGCATCGTAATGACAGAAAACATATCAGTAATAACGGATGTAGCGCCGGCAGATGTTACCAGAAAAGACGGCTGGGAGGGCGGGAGCGCGGACGTTAGGAGCAAACGGCGCGTCCTTCTATGGGCAACCAGCTGATACAAAGCTGGTGAGGTCAGGCTGGACGCAGGGCGGCGTCTGTCTCACTTGGCGAGTTCGTCGTAAATATGTCAACAAGGCGATGATATTATTGAAATCGACAAAATTATTACTGAACGGAAGAAGCATACAAATAAAGAGAAAGCGCAGGAAGAGGACGGAAGAATAACGTAAAAGACCACTGAAAGAAATCAAGCTAAAATCTAACTAACAATCTCTCTAGTTACAACGGCCTGAGCTGTTTATAGCATTCAGGAGAAGAACGGCGATTCGCACGATCTATGTTGATTGTATGTATTTTAGGATTCTGCGAGAATGAGGTCAGCGGAACAGTAAGTACCTGTCTGCGAATAAAAAAAGAAAAGCATGAGCAACAAAACCCCACCTGGGACTATTGCTGATCATTATCATCATGCGCTGGTGTCGTTTGCTCGGTTGAAGGGTAGCGACTGTCACTGCGGTCGAGCGACGGCGGCTTTTTTAGGTCGAACAACTGAAATTGCTACGAGGCCTCGGGCATACATTACCGTAATGCTCCTATTCTACTGACGCAGATAAACGGAAAATTTCTCACTAAAAGATAAGAAAAATATGGCCTGCTCACCTCCGGTCTCATGTGCCCGTTTTCGACTTGCACAGTATAGCGTACGACGATGAGGCTCATAGACGTATCGTACTTTCTGTTTGGCAAGATCTAACTGCGAGATACCCTGCCCGTTGCTGTTTTTAAAATAGTCGACGAATGTACTTAATTAGATTTATTTCAGTCGCGGGATTGTCATACGAAATGTCCGTGGGTGACTACAAAGTACGTTGTACTATATATATATATATACATTATTACAGTATTTTTTTCATAAATATCCGTACTTGCTTGTGAGCCTATCTGTCCGAAAATCTGCTCCACTGGAATATACCGTACTAATCTGATTCTTTATGAGTTGGTGAATCTTTCTTTTGGAATGACTACCCGCTCGATTTTGTAGACAGCTTTCAGATTTTTTGCCGAGAATAAATTTTGAAATGCTTAAGTTTTTTGGGGGAATTTATTTGGTATCCGTGGTGATCTTTTAAAAGGCTCATATTAAAAAGCTGTCCGTTTTTCAGGCACTGCAAAGTAAGCATAGTTTGTTCGCGCTTGTTGTGTAAAAGGGTGATTTTGGGAAAACTGATTTCGGAATTTTTGGAATTGGCTGGAAGTTGATTAAATATGTTGCCCTTAAGGTCATAGAAGGGATTCGTTGCAATGAAAAGACAACAAAAAAAAATAGGGGGTATTTGTAACGTCAGACCGAGATTGACCGTAACACAGCAAGAGGTTTGAGTCAGATAAAACCTCAAACTAATACTCTGTATAAAACCGAAGATCAACTTTCTACAGGTAGAGTAGAAATTGTTTGATTTTACAGTGGCAATTTTAAAGCTGAGGTCAGTTAATGCCTCGGAAAGCAGGACACATGCAACTTCGCAGCTGATTAATTGCAATGGCAGGGCAAAATAGATAGTTCATCAATAATCGGCCTATTGTTTTATCCCTAAAGGGGGCAACAAAGTAACACCGTTGGTGGAATATTTCAATAGAGACACAGAATCAGTGCAACGGGGTAACTGTAAGGGCAGTTAAGATTAACCTGTATGTATTGGACAGATGACTAGGATAAAATAGTAGGATAACGTTAACAGGACAACGGAATCAATAGCACAAGAACATTGATTGCCTGCATTATGGGTACAGAAACCCGATAGCTCTAACGAGATAATAGATTGGGTATAGCACGAAAAAAATTCGTCAGATGGAATAACTGCAGCAGCGTAACAGGACTGTTAAAACGTTTTACTAAGCGTAGAGGCTGAGTACAAGCTGTAAGGAGATGGATAAAGCAATGGTTTTTGCTAACAATTTTGTGTAATCGAGGTTCGTTAAGTGGCGTAAGCGAACCCCATATATACATATTTGATCAGTATTTTCGTTAGCACGAACTTCTTTTAGTAAGCCCTAATCAAGCGGCGAACACTGCAAGAAGTTTTTTTTTTTTAATTTATAACATCCTCAAGCGACTTGGCGATAGACAAGTTCTGTTTCGGAGACGGATACGATTCGTTTTTCACTCACCGTACACACCGGAAAAAATATCATACACTGAAAGTGTATGTATTTTTTCGGTGTGCACTTACATTTCATAGATGCACATACATTTTATAGATGTAGGTATAAAATTCTATGATATGATTTAAAGGCCTTGCGGGAAACAGATAATAGGATGTGTGCTTAGCCTGTGTGTGTTAAACAGTCAACGGGACTAGAATAGATCCAACCACTCCCGAATAAATCAATTTGAATTAATTCAATGTTGAAGTTCCTTGAGAGCGATAAGGACGGACAGTCGCTATTGTATTTTTTAGGACCTCTCGCAGTCCAACAAGGTGTCAACAACGCACTACGAACGAAGCAAGACCTAAACGGAGTCAGATGGCCAGATGTTCATCAATAGAATCCGGTTAAGACCTAATGATTTAAAACCTCTCAAAAATAGGTATTTGTGCAAACCGAAGGGGTCAAAAAAAGGTGTTTTCATTTGTGCTAATCGTTAAATGAGCCAGTAACATTGCCAGTATAAATGGCGCAATAACAGAAATCGTACCTAGTACACTTTGCAACGTATAATGCATAAACATATCGTAATGTAAAATAGTACATTTTTCCGATTTACGCTTGCCAGTGGCAGATGTATAATGCCTCTCGGAAGCCCGGACCAACAGCCCAGATTTGATCGAAACTTTATCGAGTTTACCAAATTACAAATGAACCGGCTGTCAATAGCGGATTGCCTAAATCGTCTAATGAGTAAAGTTGTTTATATATTCAGCGACGGCCGGCAGCCGCATAAATTAGTTTATCGCAATTATCACACTAAACATGTGTTATTTACTCATGCATGATTAGTATGCATGTATGACATACAATTACGTACATCTATTTTGACTCCTATTATTATTTCAGATGTTACATTTACACCAATGTACACGAATAGTGGCGAGAATTGTTTTTACTGTGTATAGCTCTATCGATCAGTTCGGTTCTAGTTAACATAAAAATTAGTCTCTATTGTAAGGTCGCCATGGTATATAAGTTGCACTTAGTAACTAGACAAAGAGAACTTTTTTTAGCCGACTTCGCTAACTTGAATTTAAAACACATCCAAACACGGCCCCTGTGACTATGCGCAATGAAAGTTTCGTATACGATACGTTCGTTCGTCTCTTCTTTGTACGTTACACACCAAAGCGGTGTAAGTAATAGTATTACATGGTTAGCTCTGAATGGGCAAAACTAAGCCTGGCTATAATTCGGACGGAGGAAATAGGAATTGTACTCGCACACGGCCACACCCTGCGTATTCGCCATTTATAGAAGCTTCTTGATGGCGTAAATGATCTTTTTGGCACATCTACATATGGAACTCATATGGGCTTTTTACACGAAACTTATTCCTCGAATACCAATCTCAGAAAGAACTTTATCGAATTAAGCAACCAAGTGAATTGGACTGATGTAGATATATCTTAAAATTAGACGTTAGTAGACAAAGATCATTTCATCATTTTCGCAACTGTTCTAACCAAATCTGCAACTGTACATATCCATATTATCCGTCTGCTCTAAATGACGTAAAGCATCCCTATATATCAAAAAAAAATTGAGTAGACATGTCTGGTCCGTATGTATTTATCGAAAAATCACAGTCGTGTTTTCGAATATTTAAGTTGGCTAGTCGTACGTTATAACACACAGTGAGAGAAAAAAAAAAAGACCCTCGTTCTGATCAATGATTTTGTCTTAGGTGTCATCCAGTGTCCGACTTGAATGATTTAACTCGGATGGTGGAAAACTATGTGTTTTCTCGTACAGAACTGTATTCGTGTAAGTGTCTATTTACGACGACGCATCTATATTGGGTACAGATGAAAGACTCCCTCTTAACGTTTACTGTTGATTAGTCAGCGTGAGCGGCTGGCGATGGGCAAACTAACTACTTACGGCCACAGTCAGCCTTTAGCCTCGAATCAATAACTCTTCGAGTGTCTCGATTTTACATGACCTTAATATCATTCCCATTGGTCAGCGTCTACGGCAGTGGGGCGGCTGTGGACAATGAATGTTTTACCGATGTAGAAGTCCCTGAAAGCGTGAAATATACGAGGACTATCTGATGCGTCAGCTCATTTCTCGTTTTCTCCGACTATAACTAGGGTAGACCTTTGAAGGACGTGATAGTATACGTTCCAATTAACCTGCACTACGCCAATCTCTAATTCTTCTTATTTCGTACGATGGCAGCGTATCCCGTGCAGATTGTAGCTTTTGAACTTTTCAATTAGTCGTTAACATACACCAGCAATGGAACTAAAAGACGATTGTGCACACAGATAGTAAATGGCGAATACATTTGTCCTCCTTCAGTAGTCGCTCATTGTGAAAATGCGCGATGCGGTACTGTGTCAATTCGAAGATTTATACAATCTCTTCAAGCACCAAATGCTTTGTAAACCTTAATGGTTGAACAATAGTCTCTAATTTATCAGTTAGTTCTAATTTACGAAGTCAATCTATTTATAGCGGAAGTGAGTGTCTGCTAAAGTAGTATATGTAGATATATACTGGGGTGTGACTCAAGAACGTATTCTCTTTACACAGACTAGCTGTCGTTTAGGCCAAAGATGTGGGCAAACGCTAATACTGGGGTACTAAATATGTACGATAGTAATTAGTATAGTGGTGGCCACTACAAGTCCTAAAAAAGATTATGAGTCGTCAAAAATAGAGAACTAGTCATATCACAATTAATTAAATGCCAGGCGGTGCGATTGAATTTACGTTACAGCTCTCTTCTGCGAAAAGAGCCAATGTTCAAACGCTAATGCGTATACGTAATCTGCTATGATATGACTAACCATTAAAGGATACAGAACGACTGAATGAATGATCCGGAAAATATTTTTTATTTTCGTTGGCTAGGTATAGACTCAATGGCATGACCTTGCCAATTACTTTTAGGTCATTCCTTAAACCTTTCGAAATAGCCTGTTAAGATACACAGAGAACCAGTTTTGTTATGAACGTGTAAGTAAATGAAAGATCGATATAGCACACAATACAATTGTTCTTTTAGGCAACAGAACCAAATAGTTGGATGTTAATCGGAGTTAGCCAAGCAGGGCTTCAGGTGCTAGAACACAGCTCTGTCGTAAAGTTTGAGACACAGACGATGTCGTGCGGAGCTGGACTGAAAACTGCTACAACTTCTCCCGTTTGGGGAGGGGAGAACTTCAAAGGCCGCTCTCGGAAGGTCTAGTAAGAGACATAATCGTTAGTTAATAGCTGGGTGCCAATCTAACAGGCCGCTACACGGAGCGTTTGTGCGCACCAGGCGTGGATACCTTTCTTGTCTGGATTCTGCTTGGGTGTAGATCCTGCTCCGCAAGCCCCACTGGACCTATAAAACAGGGAGTACACATCAACGGCACCAGCAGCCGAGAGCACATATCGGTCTAGCTTGAGGTGGTTTAGACGCGGGCAACACTGGTGAACCAGCACTAATTGTGATCGCCATAGACTTAGACACAATAGGCCATAGGCTGAACAAGCATGGCACACAAATCGACAATACTAATCACGCAGTGAGTGGGGCCCTTCGAGGATTTGCAACGAACAGAGTTTTACTCGGTACCGAGAGCATCCATGCGCTAGTAATATTATAAAGGGGCATCTGCTGTCGTCTATTACCTTTCCGAAACTGACACAAACGCTTTGTCCAATGTATGTGTAAGATTATGGGCGGCTAATTGATCGCCTCGCTCGCCATCGAAGCTGTCGTTGGCACCTTCGCTTGGATAACTTTTGATGGATATCGAATAATGCCCGCTTAGCGGGGCTCAAGCAAAGGAGTATGGACGACACCTATTCGATGAGCTTCTCAGTAGGTATTGATTATTGGTGACGCACGTCTTAGAAAGGACCTTCGTAATTTTATCCAAATGAGATATTTCGTCTATATACATGTTAAAACATTTGAGTCGATTGGAAAGTTAAAGTGTTTTTTTCGCGAGGACCATAGTAACAAGTCATATGGATTCAATGAGGATCAAGTATCTTTCAATTTCGTCTCTGACCTATTTTGCAAGATTCTACAACAGTTGGTGGAGAGAACATATACTGAATAATTTCGCTTAAAAGGTTCAGGACTTCTGCACAATAATATTCAGTAGGCTGAAAAATCATAAATTATTAATATCAATAAGAATGCTGTGCATATACGGCCTGAATCAGGTAATGAATAATTAGTAGTAATAAATGGTACGAGCTTACCCATGTAAAAAGAACGATTTGTTCAGCGGCTGAGATGATGGGTCAAGAGAGGACACCGATTAGCAGTTATTACCATTGATATAAATACTTAATAAAAAGCGTGATAACATTCACATGTGATCTGTATATCCAGGATAATATATGTTATGTCGAAATGCCATGATTTTAGCTCCCGAAGTAAACGCCTACATTTCATGATTGCAAAGCGACTTTCTCTTTGTATCAAATCAGAATAGCGCTCCAATTGGGATGTACCTCTCCCTCGTTATGTGGATTGGTTGAGACCATGTGCGGATTCCTACTATGGTACAGCATGACCAAGTTTACCCCCTTAAAGTACTTCATAGGTATCAAATAGGTCGCAGATGCCGGTTGCCTAGCAATGGAAACTGCATTTGAATTGATGCTAATACAGGTTTATAGTAACGTGGACACGTTAGAAGTATATATGGACGCGCTCTAAATGTACGAAACTCACAAGGGATTACATGTAATGATCCAAAGCATGTACTACTAATAGCATCACTTAACTCCAAACCACTCGCTTAATTCTGATACAGTGAGAAACATATCAAAGCAATATCATATTCTTCTAGTAAACAGATAGCAGCACGCGGTAATATACTGGGCAACCGTACGCACTATATGCGTATCTGTTGGAAGAAAACGATTTGATTGATCGGTCCATTCAGAGTTGGCCTCTTCGCCTCTACAGAATGCCCAGGTGGTACCGCAAAACGCACGAAACGCAGAGACAAACAACTTAAACAAACGATATTTTTCGGGCGTTCACATATGTTCACTATGAGAAAAATGAAATAGACGAAAGGCGACTAACTCACAAGGCTTACATCGAACGGGATCAGACCAGGGAATATGGTCCCGTCGATCAAACCTCTTTTTTTTAAAATACTTACTGCACGAACAATTCTTGACAATTCGTTTCTTAGCATGCCGTTAATAATTTGTTAAAAAGCGTTGAATTCCATTAGACTGTGATGTGTCGCACGGGATCAGCCAATAGAAACCAGATTAACACGTGACCAATTGCAGTTACCGGTGATTTGCACTGGATCCGTTCAAGCTTCAGTTTCGCCTAGGCAATCTTTAAAGTAAAGGTACATCTCGCAGTGTTGAAAATCAGTGACTTTACGACGGTTTGAGGAAGTTCTCGCCACAACAAAGCGGTTGATAATGCACCGATGGTGAAGCATATGTCAAGCGATATGCTTCCATTTGGAGAAGGCCAAAAAACTAGCACCGTCGAAGTTATACGACGCAGCTCCGATCCGCTGGGAATAGGTCCTTTTGATCTTACTCAGAAAGGTCTGTTCACGGATCTAGTCACGGCCCGCTTAACCGCTCGCCGCCTAATTCTCGGCGTGACTGTTCTTTCGGTCGTCGTTGACGTGGCACTTGCTGCAATAGGCGTAGGTACGTCAAATCTGAATATCCTCGAAAAGTAGATCCTTCTTGGTAATTACACACTAGCCGTATTTCGAGTTATTGATCAGTAACATAATGCGGCAAATAAAAGAAGCAGCTCATTTTTTAAGTGTTAACTTAAGTGACTGATCTCTAACTAATCAATTTGTAATATGTATGGGTTCTATATATGAGGCATTTATACTTTTAGCAAAAAACAAACATCTGCTGAGATGAGTGAGCCAAGACATGACCAGGTTCTCAGACCCATTAGTTATTCGATGCATTTAGACCTGCGCACCTTTTCCGTAGTGCAGTACTACCCTTTGCACCTAGTCGTCCTGCGTGTCTCACCACCTCAAAGGGTAACACCTTGATATTTTTCAACTGAATAAGAACAATAATATGTTTTAATCTTTTGTTTGACAGGCATTATATCTGCATATATATATATATATAGTAAAGTGTACATTTTACATACATAATTAAAGATGTATGATCTTCTCTTTTTGTCCGGTTAGCTTTGGCCAGCGAATGTGCTAGTGCAGCCATCTACGCATTTTCGGTAAGATTTGCCATTTTTCCATTTTATATGTAAAACTCGTTCATCAGGCCTTTCTAAAAAGGCCTATATTAAATTGCTTTAAGAAGATTCGATTAAGATTAGCACTATTAGTAACTTAGATGGAACTGAAAAGTGTGTAATCAGATCTTTTGGATTAGCATTTATTAGAGCAAAAGTTCAGCTTACAAAAGGCGCAACTTCTGACGCAGCTTCTGTCGTCTGTAGGTTCAGCTGTAGGATCAGTGGAGTGATCTCATCAAAACTATTCATTATCATGTGGATACACTCGTCAAAAAAGGGGTACAACTTTGCGTAAATCCAGTTCTCGAGATGTTACTTTATATAGACATTGCAGAATCCAATACATTATCATAAACCTATTAGACTGATTTTTTCCACAGGAGCGTATGTGCACATCATTGGTGATGCTTCCAAAAACCTAACGGGTCCTAGAAAGCTAAAGATACCTTAATAATTATTTGTTCAAGAAAAGCTGCACTCTCGCTATTGACAGGATTGTTTATTTCGCCTACTTAAAGGGTATAACCATTGTATTATATGTCATCCTGTGATTTTTGAAACATTTTGTTTGTCGACTCCTATCCGCTTGGGTTATTGATTTGTCATTATCCAATTGGAATATTTATTATGGCTTAATCATAATTAGTTGCCGCCTATTGTCTAAACTAGTTTCGTATGCCCAGTTGTACGAGGTGGGAAGTTGTGCGGGCGAAACTAATAAATCCCATAAAAATAATTGAATTCTGAGCAATTTTGAGCATGTTCGCCCCGCCGCAAGCCGTCCTTGCCTGTACGTATAAGCGTGCTAAATGTGGATTTCTTCCGGTAACCGGATCATCATTTTGTCCGTAAAGATTCGTTTGGAGGAAAGGAAAAGAAAAAAAGGTGTAAGGGAAGTTTTTTTTCGAGTAAATGTTTTAATGGCTGTCGTAATTTTCAAAATTGGCGGTTTATTACGATCACGGGACGAATAGAGAAGTATCGTATCGAGGCTTTGATTGTCTGGATTAGCGTTAGCATGAAGTAACATAGTTAGTTCCTGGCAATCCGTTACTGGTTGTTTTCTTATTTGTTCTATCTAAATTGCCAAATTCTGATATTGCCTTTATTTATTTACCTTTTACATCTTGCTTGATAGGCTATTTGTGCGGAAATCCTTCGCGCACAAATCTATGTACGCAATTTTACATAACGAGCAGGCGACACAAACGCTGCACATCTAGCTGCTCAAAAGACATCACTTCCATATTAAGTACCTATTTCCAACATTTGTCCACCATTCAATACATTACACGATCATCTAGTTATCTATAGCTATATTATCGTTGTTTGAAATATAGTGAATACGTAAAACTTGTATCGAAACCACCGTTGCTGATGAACATAAAACTTAACGAGATAGATTTGAGGTAAGTTACGATAAATATTAAAGACATGAAGCCCGTGCTGAAGTAATTTCAAATGACCCAAGTACCACGTTCGCACTACGTCAGATTGGAAATATTGTCGGATATATATTCGTGAGGTTAAGATGGTACGTTTAATTCATATATCATACTATATTTAGATTTAATTAAATTACAAATAACACAAGCAAGCAAAGCCAAACAGGAAATAAAAAGCTAATTAATAGCTACAATTATTTCACTTTATTGTATACTTCTGACTGACTGACTGACTGACTGGTCTACAAACCCGGCGCCTTCATCAGACGATACCCATAGAGCTAGCTATACGGCTGTTGTCTTGGTCTACAGAAATCTGTTCGATTCGCTACTAAGGAATAGTTGTTGAATGCAACGTTTTACTACTATCTGGCGTTAAAATGGTATCTTGAACGATTTAGCCGCTGAACAGTTCATCAAAAACGTGGGTTTAGGTAAAAAAAATACGGCTACTTGGGGACTCTAAACAGTGATTGCTTGAGTAAGGTTACTCAAGTTACGGAAAAGCACGATAATCACGATAATTTAAACGCGAACTAATATTGTAAGTCACTTATTAAATAATTTGTTAGGCGGAATGCCTGCTGGATTTGATCTCTTCGGCTATCGTAATTTGGCAGTTCCAGGGCAACACCTTCAACCATAAGGAGTTTCTGTAAGTTTCTCACCTAAAACTTATGCAGTACTTCATTAGATATATAATATCGAGACTAAGTTCGTTAATTTGGCGGCTATGAGAGGTGCGCAAAAAGAAACTGGCCTTCATGATTTACTATAGCTAGTCAATGACGCATCACTTATTCTTAATCCGAAACGGAGTGCAACCTTACGATTATTGTGGACTCGCTATATAAGCATGCTTCAGTGTATATCAGACCCTTGATACGAAACATATTCCTCAACCTAAACGATCTATTTGTCTGTAGACGCTCACATTAAGTAATTAGGTCGCGTTCTTAATTTGTCTAGATTTTGGGACACCACTTTCAGCGTTGAAGCGCGTCACTTATTACGAATCATGCACGCCCAACGGCATGGAATAGGCCAGACATCTCGGCTCTAAGGATGATTCGAAAAAGGGGTTCGAGCTAAACAACTTGGAAATAGATTACTGGGCAGCCGCTATTGGCTTCCGCCCAACAGGCAGGATACAGAATGGAAAAAGAAATACAAGGGCACGTAGAGCCAGTTAACGAATTAACAGACAACGTTATAAAAAAGGCTTATCATACACTGCCTTTCAACAACTTCCAACAGACTTTCAGTAAAATCACATTTGCAATTACTACAGTCGTGCTTGTCGGGCTATATATTATTCTGTACCCCATTTTTAGACTGCAGGAAATTTAAACAACCATAAAGAGGATTGTGCCGTTTTAATGCATTTGTTCTAGAAATGGCAAGTTAGTAATACTTGTTCCAAAGTTAAATAAGGTTTATTTTCAGGTGAAAAAAGTTGTCAAGTAGGTTTGGGTTTGTGCAAGCAAATGTACCATCGAAGTGTGCCCTCTTTTCGAATAGTCTATCATAGAATACAGCTACCAGTTTTATCTCTAATCCCAAATCCTTTATGCGACACGGACTTCGGTGTTGGCTTAAACTGAGACGCTATTCTCATATGTCATTTATTAAGAATATAAAGCGTTCGAGGCCAGGATGAAGGATGAAGTTTTAATAAGCATCCGAGTTAGCACAGAGCGACAATGGAACCTTCTCACATTGAATTCGATAAAGGTAAATTGCGAGCCGATGTACGACTATAATGATCAGTTTGCAGCTTGTTCTTCGAAAGCTCTAACCTCTAGCACCGGACACCCCCTAGTCGATCGACTACTTCCTAGTCCTAGACTAAGGAACTAGTCGATCAAAGCAATATTAAATGTCAGTAAGCTGTCAAAGCAGCCTTATTAGCCTCGATCTAGGCGGGCCTTCTTTTTGCGCACCTCTTTTTGTTCCGTGCTATCGATCAGTCTACCAATGCACGCCCATAGTTATATTCATGAATAAAAAGGTCACTAATGATTTATCGTTAATTTCCGTTAGCCAGACACGCCAGTCGTTCAAATCAAGTAATTTATAGCTAATGTATTTATATCGACTTGTAGGGTATGCAGCTTGCTCGGAATACTTTTCATCGTCTCAGGGATCGGAGTTGTTATCAAGGCTGTCACTGGAATAATCAGCAGAGAGAACCCAGTAACTGTGAGTTCTCAGCTAAGCGAAGCTCTGCCTATTCAACAAGCACAAGTTACCTATTGTTTCGTAATTAAGTAATGCAAAATATGGTATTTTCAAGAACTTTTTTCCTAAAATATAATTAACTGCATAGGCTGTCTATAGACTATCCGTTTTATAAACTGTTTGTCGTAGAGTAACACTAGAGTTTCAACAATATTAATCTTTTTCCTGATGGAACCCTGAATCGTCAGTGTCAGCTTGACGTTCCTTTCCGCATATGGTATACAATCACGTATTCATCACATCGAATTCTATGGGGCTATAAAGACTGTATTACAAATGTTAGTTAGTTAGTTAGTTGGCATCTATCGTTGAACGCTTTGACGTTTCTCATGAACGGAATAACTGAGTCTTATCGTGCCGTTATTCAGGATTAGACTGCTATTTTATGGAACCATTTATTAGTCAGTTAGTATATATGAAGTTTTTTCTTTTATTTAACTATTAAGTCTTTTAATTGTCCGCAGATGCCGTTACTCGAAGTTCTTTCGTCAATCGCCTCCATAGTGTGTGCCACTTTGGCTTTGGTTAAGCTGTGGGCAGCTCGACGAGTCACGATGCTTTCCTGCGGAGTGAGCGCCCACTCCCTGGTCCTGGACGCGATCGGATCGCTGTTAAGTGCATTTTGCGCTTTGGCCGCTTTAATCGGAGCGGTCGCATATCACCAGCGACGCACGCTTTGGTTTCTGGATTCCACAATGACATCTTTTGCTGGGCTGGTCATGGTTGCAATAGGCGGGAGGTAAACGGTATAGGTATACAGCTGATGATCAATTATTATAATTATTATTTTATTGTATCGTATTGTTGGTTGACGGGAAAACGTGTACGTTCATAAATTGTTGCAATCGTCGGTACGAAACGTTTAGCGATGTAATAGTTTCAGGCCGTCAAGTAATCTGTCAGGTCATTTCGGAACTATAGAATACCATTTATAATATGATATGTTTTTTGTGACATTATGGTTTACCTGTTAATATTCCTATATTTCAGAGTTCTGTACCAGCACGTGATACATTAAAGTAACATAGTCCGTCGGAACCCATTACCAGGTGTAGATATGCAATCGTTTGAGTCCCCGTGAAGAGGAGATCCTAGTAGCACAGAGATAGTAGACAAATCTACCATCTATGTACCGTTCGAATTTGTAACATGGAAAGCTGTACCGTAATGCTAGAACCTGACTTGACAATGAAATCGTTGATGATCGTACAAATAAAATACGTGAATACAAATTATCTAGCATAATTGTTCCTATATTTAATTATATAGTTGGTACTGTCAATGGAAAGCGTTTAGCAGAAAATGATCAAACCAAACAGATTACTGAATTCAGACGGAGCATGGCCTTAGTGAAGCAGACCACCATAATGTATCGTAAATAGCGCAGGCTCCGTTCCGTAGCTATCAAAATTAGCATGGTCGTGCCCCGGACTTCAGCTATGCACTCCGGGCAAAATTGATTAAAATAGGCCAAAAAGAATAGATCTGAATTCAAAAGAATCGGGCCCTCAAAGTAAGACTGTTTTAATAACTATAGGTAAGGTCTTTACAAAGAAGTATAATTAAGGATTCAGACTTGCGCCCTTTTCTACTTCAAGACCCCACCTGGGTGAACTGTGCAATAGCGTCTCATCACACAACACTGAAACGTATACATTGATCATTAGTATTACTTCGACAATTACGCCTATAGAACATCCATATTCTTTTGCCAGATTCTCTTCATGCTCTAAGGGAAGACTCAGAATTGTCAAGCAAGAACGTTATATATATATATATATACGCGTTTTAGTCGCAGTTTCTAGTAATTTTTTTTAAGTTGAGGGTTAAGTCGACTATCAATGTTTCTCATAAATCTCGACAAAAGGTCTCTGATGTTTAGGCGTTAATTTTTCAAAAAATAAAAAAAAGGTAATTACAAAACCTATTTAGTCGCATAGTAGTTATTGTGTCTTAGAATTTTATTTTATGATATTCAGCTGTTTTCACTTTGGTAATGGTAGCCCTAAGTATTAGGTAAGCTCTTAAGCAATTTAATGCTTTTTGTTTTAGATGACTCAAACCTTGACTATTTTTTTTTATTATTCCTCCGCGTGCCTGCTATTACTTCTAGCTTACCGCGCATCCATATTATTGCTTCTTCAAATCCACGTCATCACTTAGTATCAACCAATTACCATATCACTAGATCAGATAATTTCAGAACGGCTTGTATAATATGCTTGTTAAAATGTTACTTTGCTATGTCTGCCCTCTTGTGTGCCGTCCTACGCTCGCAAGAAAACCATGAGTTTTCTGTAGAAGTGTAGAACTGTAGAAATGTCCTTCTGGGCCATTCTGGAAAGCAAGATCTTAATATTCACACCGCATAGGCCACACAATTTGGGCCACACGAAACATTTCATTTCACTTTTTTTTTTTTATTATCATAGTAATAGATATGACAGTAATAAAAATAATTATACAATACAAATTATATCGTATACATCGCGTTAAACGCTAATAGTACACGTTTCTGCGTCGGAGCCGCAAACTACACTGCATAAATATATAATAGTTGTGAATACTACTTGTTTCGTTCCTATTGCTGCCTTCGTCTGTTGGCTGTGTCACCGTTAGTCGCCTAATTCGACATATGAAAAGGTTTCACAGTTACTGTTAGGTGCCAGGCGTATTTTATTCCTTGTTGACCTCATCACCCACTGTATGATTCGTCGCTGCAACAATCCAACATGACAACGAGTTTTAACGAATGACCTCCTACAGTGCTAAAGCTTCCCTCGTTCTACAAGGTCCATACCGTGAGACCCACGCACCATATATATCAGCAAACAACATGCACAAGCACATATTGATGCGGGTGTGTGTCGTGGCCGGCAGTGCCCACCATCAGCTTACTACTACCGTGGCGGAGCCACCGGGATACCCCTAGGCCCTCGGCTGAAGAACAGAGACATACATTTTGCTGCTTGTTTGCAGGGGTGCTAATGCCTGTAAGGTCTCGTGGGGTTACGGCAGCATATTTAGCCACAAAAATTGCAATATATAAATTTTAGCTTTACTTGGTTGATACGTACTTATATGTCTATCGTCAGTCGCATTGTGCAGCAGGACTACTTACCTGGTTTTTCTCATTTATCTTGTGTGCCATTAGGCGAACGAAGCAGAGTATGAGAACATAATGTTACGGCACATTTTTTGTGTTATTTGAGGTTTCCCGTGTCTTTAACAAACTTTCAGAAGTATGTACAACGTAAAAAATGCGCATTAGGTAGCTTATTTTTGTATCTAGGCCAATTGTTCAATAGTTCGCTTCATTTTAAATTTTCCCTGTGGTAAAAAAAAAATGTCTACTTCTTAATTTAACTTAAGCCATTGTTTACGAATCGAAGACACACACTACAATGATTTCTGCCGAATACACAGGAAATTCTCAACAGGTTTCGCAATCTCCGAGAAGCTCCAATATCTTTCAAGTGTTTTTGTTAGATGTTCTTAGGTTTTTTTTAAAATGTTTCTATAATTCTCAGTTTAAAAAAACAGCTCATATATTTACACAGGTTACGTACTATTTAAGTATCAGTTTTCAATGTATAGATTAAAATAAAGTAGCATCCCTTGTTTTGTGACGTGAACGACAGCCAAAACGTAATAAAGCAAAATAAATATTACCATTTAAAAGTAGAACTTGAACTAATTACAATTGCTAGCCATGAGCTACGGCATTATTATTTATATTAGAAATTTATCGAATGTACCCACAACGAAAGTTCGACAGCTAACGCTCGGTCGCAACAAGGTAATAACACACGGATAACCCAAAGGATATACTTAGTTAATAATGATATTTCGAGCCTTTTCAAGGGTATGACAAAAGGGTTAATATGATTTTAAGGGTCTATTTCCATTGAAATAACATAAAATGAACGGACTTGTTAAATGGAACCTGCGTAGAGTTTGACTTTGATATTGGAAACAAGTCTGCATAGAAACCTCAAGAACAATAGCATTTGGAAAAACACACTTGAATGTACCTTGGGCTTGCCAGCAAATGAAGCTAGCGCCAATTTTCCGTAAGCCTCACGGCTCTCGAACCAAATGAGAATCCAAGTTCAACTTATATACAGGGTGATATGTACAGAGCAGAATGAAGTGTTGTTTTTTAAGGCGGCAGCAAAAGTGACTAAGGTTATAAACGAGATTGTGATCGGCCTTTATTTGCGGACACCTTAAGAGGCTTGCTTCACTGTTATTCTCAGTAGTAACTTTGATCGTAGTAGTAACTTTGTCAAAATAAACTGATTTTCGAAAGTCGCTTGTAGACAGCTGCAGCGGTAAGACCAAGCTACTTGTTTGTCCTCACAGATGCTAGGCAAACCAGATGCGGTAAATTTACTTTATAGTAAAGGCAAATATAAAGCATGTGGAATTTAGCTACTGATAGCTGTGTCCCTATTATCTCACAGTAGAGTGTGCGCTTATGTAGAGTCTAGTTTGACAAGTTTAGACACTGCAATAAATTTCCAAGCTCAATAATTAGCCAATGAGGGGACATGCTATTGTCAAACAGATATCCACACAATGACCATTAGAAGATTGCTAATATCTTACCACGATGGTACCATAGCATCATTATCCGCTAGTTAATTATTACAAGGCCGGGGCACAAATTATTTAAATAATACGAAAATTTTGATAACTATTTATTTGTTGGTAGGACTTGTCTGTGTGCTTTTATTCAGAATGTATCGACCCTCCCGTTTCATTCCATGTGGCGACAAACGCGTCCCATGAAAGCTTGTCTCAGTATATTTTGCTCTTAAGCTGGTTCCTCCAAAGATATTTCGAAGTTTGATACAAGCTTCTAATGATATACTGAGAAGGTCCACGGGCTTTTCCTAACGTCTGTGTGGCCTTCGACCTAGCTAATTTAAGGGGGTTGATGTCGCTCACTACTAAGCGTAAACTGTTACTTAAATACATAACGTTTTCCCGTTACGGTTGCGTTTCTCTGTCTGAAATATTACGGCAATCTTGTCGGTTTGCTATAATTATTTCGTCAGTCTGATCTTATACTACTGACCTTGATTAACGTTAGTCCTAACTTAGTGTAGTAGGTTCCAACCTACTGCAAAGCTGTAGATTGGAACCTACTACACGTCTTCTAAGGCCTTGGTGAAAACTGAACTAAGCCCGTTAGCCTGCTGCAGCTATACATTCACAGTTACTTACCCCTGATTCATTTTGCTGGCTTAATGGTGTTTTTTTTTTGTTATCTTGCTAAAATGATTAGTGACATTCAACGTAACCTAGAGCTTTGTTACTATTGCCTTGTTTCCATGATGTCTCATCCTGAAATCTTGGACAGACATTGATGCAAAAATTAGAGCGGATCGCAAACTATGAAATCTATCTGAAATTATGTATAATATTCCGGATACAGATGTTTCCGAAATCTTGAGGCTATTGCTGTATTGGTCACTTTACGATCCATTAGAAGGTTGACTGAGGCCCAGACAGGCATTAAAGAAGCAGAGAATGGTGGTAGCTCTTCTGCCCGCTCTTTGCGAAGATCCTGAAGTAATACGAAAAGCATTGCCGAATCTTTACAGGGAGGTACAGCAGACAGTCGTTGATTAGTGGGTATTTGCTTAGTTAGCAGTTAGGCTTTCAGCTAATTCGAAAGCACCGTTGAGTGAATCCCAGGTTTGAGCCCTATCATGAATTACTGGAAGTAGCTCCGGACATCCCAGTCGTGCGTGCATGCATTTGTCCATACCTCTTATAAAGTAACAGCAAGGAAAAATAAAAAACAACCACTAAAAACACTTCTGTAATATCTATCATCGTATCACCATCTATATAAATATTCCGCTCTAGGGTGACGAACCACTTGGATATATATGCATATATACACTAAATTGCCTTGCGTAAATAAATATGTAGTTGGATGAATTTTTAACTCTTCCCAAACAAAACTATTTATACCGATCCTACGATCTTAGTTCCTTTGTTAATACGCTTTGGATACATTAGTTGATTAGCGAGAAGGCGTTTCGAAAAATTACGCTGCATACTCTACTTCTACATTCTGTCCTTTTTAAACCCGTCTATGTAAAATGATTCGATAATATAATACGTTAAACATTTAAACGGTGTTCGAGATAAATTGGTGATGTAGCGTGTATCGATTGTATCTAACTAAATATAAATATAGCTTTTGTATATAGCGATAAAGATGTCCTGGATGGAACACTTTGATCCGGGACTTAAACCCTTTACAGGTACGCGGCATCTGCAAAACGCTGATATCAATATTTTTTAAGGGTTTCTTAATAACGGCGGTGAAGAGTTAAACATTTCTATATCGAGCTTTGTCAGGCTGTTGTTCGATTATTCGAGTCACAGGGTTTTGGACAGATTTTGACCTGGAAGAGATTTTGGACTGCAGAAATGCCCAAAGTTCAGGGTATGCTTATGCGCTCTGCCGGCCAGCTCTAGACCAATTTTCTCATTGGAGCGGGTACGCCATCTTGTTAAAACACGTATAGCCTAACATTGAACGCAGCGGTCAGCAACAATTTCATCACAAGTTTAAGAATGCCCATCTTTTATAACAGACACACCTTTCAAGAAGAAACTTGGTGGCGTAATATCTCCCTTACTGGTTAAAGTAGTAAATCAAAAGCTGGAAAATCTTTTTCAAAATAAAAATCAAAGGCGATTCGCCGTTTTATATTTGGCACAACTCAGCAACACAGATCAAATCTCGTATATCGTTCTCAAAAAACTTCTCCCTGATTTCCACGCCATAAAGTTTCTAGGTGAGGTCATCATGAACAATTCAAACTACTGTATACATCGGCATAGTAAATTTAACCACTAAGCAGCCAGAGTAACAAAGCATCAGGACCGTTAAAAATGTTATTAAACCAGATTTTCCGTCCTGTTCTTCCCATGATCTATATAAAGATACGCTTTTATCTTCATAACAACCATTTACTTACTCGCAATGGATAAGCCGTCTATTTCCTACAACCGAAAACAATTAATAATCTGCGCGTGGCTCCCTCTAGGGCCATTACGTAATTCTCGTTCGTATCCCAAGCCCGAACTTATCTGAAGCCTGTGTCATTATTCTGGGTTCTGAAAGGGCTTTCCTCAAGCATTAAATGCACAGATAAATGCACGCTCACCATGACAAACTACCTACTAAAGCATTTCAAATCTTCGTCGAACGCCGTTCAAACGCAAACGTTCTGTATTACTGCCGCATGACTAAGTATATAGTTCTCCTGTATTGCTTTACCACGAGTACTACGTAAAAAGTCCTAGCTTTAATAGCTCGCTCGTTAAATTGATCTCTTACACAATTATACATTGACTTGTACTGATTTACGTCCCCCTCAAACTCATGACATCGCCTTCGATTTAACTTGGAAAGGTCGATTCGTCGATCGACGATTAAAAACACATATGTTTTTGGCACTTCACCGTACAAAACAGAGGACGCGTTCTTGTCGGTCTTCATTACAGACATTCAATACTTCATTCATCCCTTACCTTCTGCCATAATTATCGAAAGACAATCTCTTCGTTTTCATGTTACAGCATGCACTACTATCACTTATCGTTTGAACGAAAATCATGCCAGGAGACTTTTTCCTAAAAAAGGTAATAGAACGGCGAGGCAGCTACTTGTAGACAGCCTGACGGTAATCTCGGTGCAACATAAAGGCACACGATGTACTGTAATTAAGCCCATGTGCTACAGCTTCCACAGATACTCTAGCTAGGAAAGGTTTATGCTGTCCGCGTGCGTCCACATTGTGTAATGGTCCTGACTTTGCGTGAATAAAAAAAAGCTTTGCGCAGGCCCTCTACAGATTAAGGGTCTGAAAATTTGAAAAAGGACAAGGGACGGAGTCCAATTGAACTGAGTCAATATGTTGACAGCATTTTATTTGAGCAAATTGATTAGGGTTAGGCTGATGGCTGAAATGTAACAAAATAAATGAATGAGCTTCATAAATAATACGATTAGAAATTTAGCAAAAAAATAAAATTGGAATTAAAAATATTAAGTGAACAATAACTCAAATAAATGTTCAAAAATCACGTAACTATATTGTTTCACAGTTTTCACATTGGTAAGTAGACTGAGCTTTACTCACAGCCATGTCCGTTACCATTAATTACCAATCAAGCTAGTTACCTAGTCTAGAAGACAGTCTGGGGTTAATGAAACTTCACATGGATACACAAGTATCTAATGTTTTTATCAAAATAGCTGACGGCGAAACTTTTTTGCCTCCGTTAGTTTAAAAATCACAGTTTTGATATCATCTAAGGAGAACGACTTCGAAAAATTATATTCTAAATATGTGAGTCAAAATATAGGGTCAATTAATTATACTTAATAGGCATGGTAAGCTCAGTCTTGAACGATGTCTCTTAGCTGCCTACGAAGTTTCAGAAGTTTCATTTTGTCTAGTCTATCTTGCGGAGGACAACGGCCTCGAAGAGCAGCTTTAACACATAATTTGTATACAGCGAGCAGTGATTCAAACTAAGGATTTCCAGTCATAGTCACCGACCGAACCTCAACTATGAATAATACGTAAAAACCGGCTTGTGCTATACGCGCACAGGGATAGATACACAACCTTTATTCGGTTTCTTCATTATGAACGAGTTTTAAAAACCTGTTTAGAGACGAGTCCTGGTTGAAATGTGATGTCAATCGGTTTCTACTTTTAGCGTGTTCGTGTTTTTGTTGTTATTTTTTCTCACCACAGACAACATGCGTAGTACCACGCTAAGTGTACCAAGAGTAAGGGAGGGTAATTAAGCGTGCATATACGGCGTTGAGCAATTCAGACAATTAAAAGCCGGCCACCGTCATCTAGCCTTAGGGGGAATCTCCCCAATGTGTCTCAGGGCTGCAACATCCCTCGCGAGTACCGAACGCACGAGTGGGTGTATGACTCTGAATATGCTCCCACTCTGCCGATAGGTCTGAGTTAGAAACAAATAGAGGGCGGACCAGCGGAGTGCTATCGCCGAGAAGCCATAATTTCATCATGACAGCTATAAACATGGGACTAAAAGGGAACTGGAAAACGGAGCGCAGAAGAGTGCTATCCAGCCAACATTTTCTTTCGTACTAAATAGGGATTGCAGATATAGGTTAAGCAGAGATCAGGATGCGCGGTGAGTAAGTGGACCAGTATTCACTACGAAACAAACAAGGTGACATGGCATAAAGCTAAACAAAAATTCTAAAATAGTATTAATAAAATACTTTAAAATAACACACTCTGAAAAATATGCACCCGTGCGAAATTCAAGTTCATATTGAGAGAAGGCTACCTGCGTCAGCCAATATTAAAATAATAATAATAATATAGTTAAATCTTACAAAAACACAACATAACTTACCACCATGCTGTGAGAAAAATGTCTACATGATTTAAATGATATACACAGTATACTAACCGGAACGAGCCGAGTCCTGAGTAAATAGGCTGACAGTTCGTTCCTATCTCCTGTTAGATTGTGCATCGTAAATAGGTCTGTCGGCTTGCTTGCCCCTCCTTGGCTTCCGTTATTTTCCACCGATGTTTTTGGTTTTCAGTGCATTTCTCGTGTTCAAAGTTTAGCGTTACCTTTATCAACGATCATTGTAACATTTCGACGTTTTGAGAGCACTCTTTTTACGACTAACAAAACTGACTGTTTCTTGTAAATCATTTTATTGCAGAAAACAAGTAGCACACGACGTCCGTGGGAAGCGGGTATAATAATGGTTATTTAATCAGTAAGTGTCGTGCATGGTCCTCACCCGGTTGCGTCCGCACCAGTTCACCCTTCGGCCCTCGCACAGACGCACGTCCGTCCGTCGGCAATAGATGAGTACGGCGAGCACCGTCAGAAAGGAGAACAAACCACCCCACAATAAAAGCTGTTCTTGCCTGCAGATGTCATGTATGCAAAGCGGAGGAACTGAATAAATAAGTACATACCTGTATGAGTCAAAACTTATAAGCCATTAACTGTTATATGTAGATTTACTGTCATATATATTGCATAACAAATTTCGAAAAATTAATGCGGACTGTTGCTGACCAGCAACGCTCTGTAGTCGCTCAATCTTGCCTGACACAGGCGTAGGCACAGTTATTTATTTGCTCTTTTTTAAATCACGCCTGTCGTGTAGTGTCTGCTATTGGTGGAGTTTGAGCGCGTGACTCCTGGTCTTTGCGTTTATTTGCGGCATACAATATCATAATATTGCGCCTTTGTTAGATAAACTGTTTTGAAAGTAGTCAAATAGGTATGCCACATAAATTGCACAAAAATCTCAGCTGCTTGTGAAAGCAGAGTATGAACCCTCCTTTACGTTTAAAAAAAACGTTTGATTTTCCAGCAGCATCTGCACCACCAGCGCCAAGTTGCGGATCAAAGTGTCCGAATTCAGAAAATGTAAATCTATTCAAAACGAGGCCCAGCAAGCATATTATCTAGTACGGGGTCGTTTGACCTACTTGCATCAAGCAGAAGCACGATGATTCGAATTTAAATCCAGACGAAAGAAACAGGCAACGAACCTATAATGGAAAACCTTAATCAAGAACCCAGTAATTAGTTACTTATTTACCTCAGCAAAGCTAAAGCAATCAGCTGGGAGTTCCTGCCCAGAAATAGCCGATTTCCCATTTATACCTCTTCCGCGCCAGGCTCTAAACGGAGCGTGGAGGGTTTCGTGCATGGCGTGAGCTCATATGCTATGATAGAGCTACATCTATAATAGATCCGTAACTTGTACAATGGGATATTACCGCGATCGGTTGAAGTTCCTTTGTGAAACTATATCTTCTAGCAGCCATGTCTAAAATACGCACCTTATGTTACTGTGATCCTCGTCGGCCCCTACATCCGTTGCCCAAGTTTACTGAACGCTGGAGATGCTCGTGTAGATTATGGCCGAGGGTATGTTCACTTTTTATGCTCTAAATACTGCGTCAGTAATTGTGAGCCCATATAACGCTAATAAACATTGACTGCCTCGAAGTCGGCGAATAAAGCGAACTTTGCACACAGAACAGAAAATATTCTTCTAATCGGCTTTCATCTGATCGAAATATGGTGGGGTGCTAGCCTGATCGAACAGGCTCTCCGCTCGTAGTCAGCAGGTCAAGGGTACCGTAAACAACAAGGACATGGGGTACGCACCGGTGCGTCTGACGAATAGGCACACTTCTTTTGATTTTTGTCGATCAATTTGTACATATGTATCTAATATTACGTACTAATAAACCTATCGCGTTTTGTGACAACTGCTCAAATCAGTCTTCACTGGACCTAGCGTTTCGCGAACCTCCGGCGTTGAACCCCAATGGTGTTCAAGCTTAAATACAGTTAGATAACACACAGCGTGAATAATTCACTCGATTAGTGAACCGCGCAGAAACATCGGGTGTACGATTGAAAGAATTCTAGATCTAGACGTATATCAATGGAAGCTTTCATAGGACCCTTTTTTGTAAGAGCTTCACTGATGAGTGACTTCGAGCTCTCTTTCATTATGATGAGTGAGGCCTGAAACTCAATCGAGTCAATGGTGGAGCGAACAAAAAGAAAGGCCTGCAATGTCAATGACGCGCAGTTTTCCATAGATGCTGACCTGTGCGATAGAGAAACTTGATAAAAAACAATCCTTATATGGCCCTGCTATCGTAATGATCTACAATGTCGAATCGGGCCGAAAATAAAACGACTTAATTCGCTGAACGCTGATTATAACGCTTCGATACTGGATCATGCTAGCTTTTTATAAAGGTGAGAATTTCTTTGTCCTATAAGCATTCGAAAGATTTTAAGTGACAAATTAATAAGCTTCAGCTTTGCGAAACAGCATAAAACAATAAGTCAAATCAATGTATTATATACGCAAGGCCATATAATCATGCTAGTCTCAAGTAGTGCTAACAGATTGCATCAAGTAACCATCTGTTTGTTTACCAATGTTTTACGTAACATAATAGTTTTTCGCTGTAATACAGTGATCGGTCATACGCTTTCATTGGTTAAATGCCCCCGCCCGCCATTTAGGTGTTGTGCCAAATTTAAATCAAATACCGCCGTTCATATTTGAAAAAAAGACGAATTTTCCTTTCACTACGTTTCTAAAATTTGCTAAAAAAGCTATATTGAAAAACAGTGGTTGATAGACCGAGAATTAAACGAAGCGCGGACCACCTAGTTCCCTGTAGCCAACTTCCAAGAAATAAATAATGCAACCAAATGAACAGTGACCTCGTTTGTCAACATTCGTCCTATATTTTACCAAATTACCGCAGAAGGCGGAAGCACTCCTCGTATATACCAATAGTACTTGTCGTAGAAACAAAAATTGATTTTTATTTGGCTCTGCCATGTTTTCGCACGGACGAATGCTAGGCTTTTTTTTGATTAAGATAAACTAGATTTGCGACAGATGGAATAGAAGTCTATTTGGTTAACCGACCATAACGTGCTAAAGTTATATGTTTAATTTAAAATTCAGCTGAATACACATTTTTTTTACTGAGAAATCTGATTAGAGAAACAATTGAACGAAACATTTCTGCCTGCAGTACTTACACGATTTCAGATGTGGGTTTGCTAGCACAACAGGCAGGCTTTCCATACTCCTTACAACATTTTTGAGTTAATTTACAGGGGTATACGTTGGAAGGATCAAACCAACCGCGTGGATTAGACTCGTCGACCATACATTCTCGGCCAGTACCCGATGGGCCTGAAAATTCCATTGAAAAAAATCGTGTGTTGAAATTTTAACAGATCACTATATTGATCATAATAAAACAAACTTGATACATCGTTATAGTTGACCCTACCATGATCCACCGAGCGATGTTAGTTTTATGTCGGGGGCTTGTATTAGGTCGACTGTTGTTGACCAGTGCTGGACCCATTAACGTAAAGCCATATACAACTCTTGTCATTTTACCAGGCTCCTATATAAGTGCATCACAGCACACATGAATCTTGAGTATCTGTCACTTGAGGCGAAGAGCAACGGTTGGCTGACGGCTATCTAATGAAGTATGAGTATAAGCGTATGCACATTTACCTGCTCTAACTAAAAGCTTACAATCAAAGCGCAGAGTTTAAACGAACTTCGCCTTATAATCAGCATGCACATCGTCCGGCTCTCTTTATACAGATTTCCTGCCTACCAGTCTGTAACACGTTCCCGGCTGTGTCATTTTGTGAGCTTTATTACAACGGTTATTTGGCGACATGGCAAAAATTGTAGCCAAAATCGCCCACATCCATTTGTGTCCTTTTTTTTCTACGCTATCGTTCGATAAGCTGGAAATATTTTGTTATCTGTAAGATTTGCCACATCCACCTTACAGACCACTGTCAGACATAAGAGCAACTGTTTCTCGATGATGAATAGCTGTCTGCGGTAGAGTTATCAACAGCAAGCTGCAAGACGTCTTAAGCGTTTAAATACTACTTAAATAGCTTTCTAGCAATTCGGATAAATTGAAAGTACGTTTTACGGACGCGATGACTTGCACGGCGAGGGCTCTAAGTGAAAGAGACGAAAAGTCGCGACTTCAAATCCCATGTACGACACGTACTTTACAACCTGTGTGAATAAAGAGAGTAATAGAAGAATATTGATTCATTCAATTAAGCTTTTTCTCCTTTATTGAAATCTAGAATTACTACTTTACATCATACATGTAGCGTTGTCATCGGCATGGTATTCTTCAAACATTAAATTTATTTAATTAGCTATCAACTTCACGCTGTGACCGTGGAAAAACATTCCTTAAACTTGCTGCTTTTGTGGCGCATATCGTTATTTTTAGGTAAGACCGCAAAAAGGACGGTCAGCCTAGTTCCTGTCGCTCTTTCAAATTTCCTGTTTTATATATTTAGAAGTCAGTCTCAGGGATTATTTTTGGGCTAGAAATATCATAGATACGACCCGCTCTAATGTAACTAAGCGTGGCGCCGTTGATTTTTGATACAACTACGCTCAGAATCGGCTGTACGGCTCAGAGATGTAACATCCGGAAGTAAATCTACTGCTATACCCAAACATCTTGGTTATTCGTAAAGGAAGAACGATGACTGCCGTGTTCAAGGAGACACAATGCATTCGAGGGAGCAGAAAGACAACAGGGTACACGGTTCAGTTCAGATGGCAAAACAGGCCGGATCTGAAAAAATATCGAGTTCCGGGTAAGTAGCGCACCTCGGTCTAGCAAACTCTCAAGGAACTCCAAATCATGATGGACAGCAACACTTTAACTCTTTTTATTTTGACCAATTGCCATCGACAATGAGTTTATGCCTGACGATGAATATGGGCATACGCCATTAAAACCTGTACCCAGCCATAAGAATGATGATTATCAGCATAACAACAATGGGCGGACACTTCTCGTTGGTGACATAAGCAAACAGAAGGAGATAAGCAGTGGCAATGTTTCGACAGCTCTGCGAGCTAACCGCTCGAAGCTGTAAAGTTGGTACATCAACTTCCACTGTTTTAGCGCCGGAAGCCGCTAAAATCGACGTGAGCTTTAATTATAGCGAAAAAGTTTGCCGCGGGAGGGATAAAACGTTGCCAAGAAAACCCTAGTTCAGTGTGTAGTATTAGATGCCTCGACCTCCATGTAACAAACCGTCAGCAGAATAGGGCCTGCTAGAAACGAGCCACTAATGTACGGACTAGAGCCTATTCGCCGAAATTAGTGTTTTTAAGTAACAGAGGACGGGGTTGCGCTTTGCAATATACCAGTAGTATTTCGTTTAAACGATACACGAAGGCATTCATTTTGTATTTGTTATAAATTAGAGTTACGTAGGTTTTCTGTTACCGACAATTTTTTTACTACCAGTTCGAGCCATGCGAAAGAGCACAACCTTAGGAAAATGCTGCTTTCGCAAACGACTCGAGAAAATTGCCTCTGAAAAACAAAAGGAGCGAACAAATAATTAAAAGAAGCTTGTTTCGATAATCATTTGCGAACTTAACCTGGCGGAAACTATTGAATATTCCTAAATAATCTTTTATAGAATGCTCAGCTTATTTACTAGGCATATTGCATCATTGTGTCAGTAATGGAATAGAATGTCGGTAGCTTAAAGATATTTGAAAATCTCGTCCCTCTAAGCGATGAGCACACTTTTTTTTATCTCAAGTTATAGTTAAACTAAAAAAAAAACCGACTTGTTATGCCAAATAAGTGATGGTAACCAGACGCTAGAATCTACTGTGTACAGAACTTAACGCCTAGCTATCACGATGCGTTACATATTTAATAGATGAATACTATGCCGTTACTTCACGTTAAACATAGCTGCTTCCATCGTTTGTGACATTTATAAAGACTTCACTACTACTACAGTGATCTTGGGGACGAGAAGCTGCATCAGCGACCAGCCCTGAAGCTTAAAAAAACGTAATTCTTTTATATATATTATCATGGTTAGTTTCCTCGGCCGAATCACCATTCGAAAACAAATTAAATTGTTTTCATCGAGTGACTTCGAGATGTGTTGTCAAATGAAGCAAGTTGAAGCCTTTGTTTCTCCTAACGCTTTCCGGCGCCGACCAGTATGACGGAAAATGTTTAAGCATAATTTTGATTCAGGCTCAGTAACTGCGATAAGTTCCATAAACGTACAAGTCATAAAGTTATAGTTTACGTTTCGTAGTCGCCCTAAGTACCAATAATATAAACAATGAGAATCCTAAAGTTCGTTTTAGTAGTACGCCGCAAACTTGCAAGCACCTTTGTACGTTGTAGTTAAGCCAATATATGTTCACAAATAAATACAACGGTTGAGATGTTTATGCTTTTTCATTTTTCCATATATACACATATATATATTAGTCGACATTAAAGTGGACATGTTGCTTATATGTCATTGTTTATTCTATGAAACGTGAATTTTTGTCGATCATAAGCACGATCGTTTGTAGAATATGCCGCTGTCGGTTATATATGACAGTCACATATTTATGTGAAGCTCAACACAGCCTCGAATAATATATGTACTCCGGTGTGTGACATAAGAACATCAAACTATAGTCTCCCATAAAAGTTATCTGTGAAAAAGCATTAATTTTCTTTCGAATGCATCACACAAAATATCGACTATACCAATTCCGTGTCAAACTAAACTACAGTATATCTAAAGTACCTGCATGGGTTATGACCGCGCATCCTTGAAGACAAACAGCGGCAATGACAAATGTCCACATAATGATTAGACGTTTGTTCACCTTGTGCCACCCCCTTCAGCGTGTGTCTAGCGCAACATGCGTCCGAAGAATAAAAAAGCACAACGCACGCAAAGAGTTTCTCTGCTTGTCACATCTTCATGATCTTCATGGTAGCTTGCCTTGCCGCATCACCTTGTTCTTCAATTCGACACGACGACAGTCGCCTCCATAATTATTGTCGCTCTTATGCTGTCTCGGCGTGCTACATGGTCGTGTAATTTGAGTGATGAAATCCAACCATCCATACACAGGCCTACAAGTCTTCTTCTACGATGACTCACAACAGAAAAGGCTTGCTGAAGGCTACGTAGCGTCAGTTGTGATGCCGACGATGAGATGAGCCAGTGTTATACTCGAATATGTTGATACGGCCTCGTACTATGAAGGTTCACTGGCTTACATGTTTGGACGACTAAGTACAAGGGAAGTCACAACGCCGTACTCTGACGATAGGCCTTCGTGGGATAGAGGGTTCACGTCTGAAATATCCTTAATGCGTGAAAGGAGAGGGCTGACGTAAGCACACACGCAGTCGGTTCACATAGTTGTGGTGGTGCTGGTCGGATGGTCTCATAACCTCGACGGAACTTACAATCAAAATATAGCGAGAATCTGCCCAGGGACCAATGGAGATTGTGATATTACTAGCCTACCACAGACATTATATGACTCAGCGACTCGTATAAGCAGAAGTAAGCGTACGTTTATCTTGTTATTCGGTACTTCCACCATTTCAGGACAGGTAACTGTTTGGGATGGGCGGATGTCTCGCTTAATGCTTCCGCCGGCACGCTGCGAGACTGACCTTCGGGGCCTCGGCGCAGTGATCTCCTCCTTCTCTAGTGCTGGGTCTACCTAGTTTTCTCCCCTTTCTCACTCAACGTATATTGGTAGTCGAGTGGGATGCTCTCAAGCGCGACGGACCAGCAGATTCGTTGGAACTAGGAACCTGTGGCCAACCGGCGACTGAACAGGGACTACAACGCTAAGTTTCGCATCTATATATATAGTGTAATTGCAGTACATCCGGCGGCGTTACAGTTAGAAAACTAGTTTAGACATAACAGAATCGGCGCCGGCTGCCATTCTGGATGAAGTAACAAACAGCAGGCTAATTAGAGTGGTCTGACAATTCTTACTTAATGATGGAAAGCCACAGAAAGCCATTAATATGAATCCAAAGTATAAAGGAATTGTGAAATCTTCTGCCCGATTAGGTGAGCTTCCACGTCTCGAATCTCAGCCTACCATCCAGTAAAAAGTTTCTAGAAGATGTCTGTTGTTTTGGCTTGATCGAATTCAATGCTGAGTGGCCCTCCATTAATGCCCATCATTGGCAGCGTATTCTGAATTTAGAAAGTTAATTCTGTATAGTTACAGCATATCCAGTCATTTTTTTATTACTATACACTAATATATGTTGAGTGGCATGGTCAATACAGATCTTGCGAACCAAGTACACAAGGCCAACTACTGAAAGCATCCCAAACTCTGTTTGAAGAATGACGATAATCGACCCATGTAATTGGCATATCCTACCTAAACAGTCTGTGTAAGAGTGCGTGACCAAGCATGCACACATGCACAGAATCGCAATATACTAGGGGCCCACTGACTTACTTCTACGCGGTCTCGGTTTCATGCTATTGCATCTCGTACGTTTTTCACGCTGTTGTACGTATTTCTATGCACCAAAGTTTGCGTAGAAAAAAACGTATAGGTTTATAATGCCCTTAAAGAAACAATCGGTGGCACAAGGTATAATATTGCAGTCGCTCGGTTGACCTGAGATAAGATGAGCTTGAAGCAATTTATTGTACCAACCGAATCATGTTAAATATAGAGGCATCATTTTCGCAGAAAAATACATACATTATTCTCATACGTCTATGCACAAGTGGTCGTTCTTCTTTTTGTTTAAAAAGCGCAAAGCCAGGGCGTCATGATTAGTAAGACAGGAAAGCATGGGCAGAATTACCAAAAACTGCCCCAAGATAAAAAAAAAAAAACAAACAAGTTTAAGATATAGAGCAAGAGGTGGCCCCTTTAATTTGCGTACATAAGCCATTGTATATAGAAATAAAGAGTTCCACATTTATTGGATATACTAATAGCTACTAAACTATATACTTATGTGTAAATCGGAATCAATTGGTAAAAATTATTGTATAGCTCGTTTGTAACCTGCATCTATGTAAGAACAGATGTTTCTGTCAATCACTGTTTATACGCCGATGAAGACATCCCTGAGCGACATTCCTATTTAATGCATCTGTCATTTACGTCGATTACGGGGCCTGGATCGCCGGCGCACCTTATCATAACATAATTTATTTTTTTTTTAACAGAAACAATGAGCGAGTCGACTCTCAGTCGATCGCGTCTCATGGATAGCGACCTAACTGGTTGAAATCTAGGCTGGGAGACGGCTAGAAGATCAAAGCGTGCTCAGGTAGCCAGCGTTGCACTAACTTGTCCGCATTGGTAGATAAATACATGAAACATGAGAAATAACTCGAATCATTGTACTTTTCAACTGGATGCGGACTCCTCTGAACGTGGTCTTCTGTCACATTGATTTAGTATATAAGGACTCGTTTCTGTCCTTTGAGCAGGGGCGTATTTAGTCGTCAGGAGGTAGACTCTGGATTTGGAAGTTAATAATTTAAACATGAGTCCGGATGCACTTCTATTGCGGCGGACGATTTCCCTTGCCATATTAAGTTCGTAGGCTTGTTCTACAAAGACCCAGTTTTCCTTTGGCACAGAAGCATAACGGATGTAACTTATGATTAGAGTCTGAAGCCGGCGGGCTGTCCTTCCGCTCTATTCCTGTTCGATTGTAGATAGTGGGCAACGAAACCGAAGCAGGGCGCGTATGCTGCGAAATGATAATTCCAATAAGAAGGAAAATACTATTTCAATTTTTATTACCTTGAAAATAGTTGTTACTTTACCCGATTTATTTCAATTTGTACTGATTTCGTAGATCGAGAACGAACAGTTCAATCATAAATGGCAATGTCCGTTCATACTAGGTTGTTCAATAGGAAATACAATGTAGCACAATTTAACACGCATAATTAAGCGCTTTGCGTTTTATATCCGGTATTGCCTGTAAGCATTGCTTCAGACAGCAGGTCCTCAGCGCGAGCCAAGTGTGTCTACAACTTACTTCGAATCTGGGCCATTTCACATAGCCCTAAGTTAAGTAGGCAAGCACGTTATGTTCATGGAAACTTTCGTTTACTTTTCACAGACATGTCTGTTTATTTTATCTTAAATTTTGTGTAATTTAGACAGGAAATTAGCTATTGCATAAGTGTACAAGCATAAGGTACAAAAGTCTGTGAGCATTCTACATAAAATTGAAACTTGAATAATTTTCCTGTCGCAATTTTGGTGGCAATGATGATCTCTGGCGAACGACAGAGATCCTCCGAATAAAACTCTCGGGCTCGTACCGCCGTACACATTTGCTGTGTAAGGCAAAGCGTTGTCATGCAACCTTGGTTGCCTAAATCAAGATCTGTTCATCACTTTCTCCAGTTGTTCTTAATTCTAATTATTAACAATGTACTCATGAAGCTGCTAGACTGTCAAACAGGTATTGTAATTATATAGTTATTTTAGAGCTATGTTCCGACCGTCATCATCTGCGATAACCATTTATCAACATAGTCGAATTTCGGTTTAAAGAAATGAGTCATTCTTGAAAGGTAATAGCTCAAACATGTAAACGTCTTTTTTTATTCTTTCGATTGAAGGAAACAGATGTAGTACCTTTACATACACCAAACCCGAGTGCTAACACCCGTGTGCTTCATGACTGATCAGCTTCCGCCGTAGTCTCCCAACAACTCACTTTTCATCTTATCAACCCATATGAGGTTAGGTTTCTTCTGTCTCATGCTAGATGATATATATGTAGAGAAATCAATAACGTAACACATTCTCTTTCTCACTATATGAGATGGTCCATCATCGTTTGTCGTAACGGTCATTCGCTTAGCTAGTTGTGTATTCTAAGTTAATGCGTATAGTTACCAGTAACTGTTCTTGCAGCAATATGCTTGGTTAGGACACGCCATGGTAAAAGCTTCGATTGGCTCTCATTCTACCATATTCTACATAAATTCATTGTTTACTATATAATCATAATATTAAACTCTCGTTCTCAATAATATTCACATGCTGAAGGCATAAATGATTTTAACGCAGAGCAAAGTTAACCAAAAATAATATCTGTTCTTGTAATTTTAAAAGAGCGAAGAATCATTACTAATCTACAGGGTGTTCGAGAAATCATGCAACCCTAATGGAATCTATCCGAGATTTAAAAATTACGCAGACACGTAACGTTTTTCTTATTCTGCTTGTAGTTATATATCGAACTGGCAGCACTTGTGTTTTGAGCGAGCAAAAAAAAAACGAAAATTTCAGGAGAACGTGCAGTATTGTTCGAGCATCCTACATTTTATTGAACACAGTAAGGATTGCTTTTCTACTCATTAAAGGTGTGTGTATATATATAGACATATATATTGGGATATTCGAAGTTCTATTCAAAATCATTGCCATTGTTCTCCGGTGCCATTCGTGCATGTAGGGCTGTTCCAGTATAGTACGTGATGCTACGTTCCATGGTACAAGGGTTCTTATGTGATGCAACTGTCGATAACGGCAGGATCTAGCTAAAACGGTACGTTAATTTAATCTTCTAACGGTCTCATAGTCTTGTAATGGTAAAGCAGCTTCCTCGCTAGCCAATCAGAGATATCGAGGTACTCAAATGTAGAAAAGCCCATTACAAAGACTTCAACATAGGGTATTATGTAAAACGTGTTAGCTGTTCTTGATAATTTTGATAATGCACAGCGCACTTTGGCTCTGTGCAAAGTAGTGGGCGTCCACCAAGCTACCTTCTTCGCGAAAACGATTTTATCCAATTGCACGGATGGTTCACATGACTATAGAAAGACATTTAATTTTCGAAATCGGTAACAAACAAATTATATAATACCAAATTTATATTGATCACTTCGTCGGCTTTAATCACATTATTATTGTTAGTTGTTGTGAAATCAAATGGTGGAAATTATGGTGGGTAATAACTCCCTGAAAGAGCTTCTGCTAGTTACGTAAACGTCATGTACATATCGTAGGCATGTGTATAGCATATATCAGCATCCTAATGGTAGATTAATTAGTATTGATACTCTCTCGACAGTAATTAACCATATACTTCCAACTTGCCATTTTAACAATGAATTCTCAACTTGTTTACAAATGTGTAACAGAATGCCACTTAACACGGGCAACATTTCCAAGTAAACAAAAAGCATTCTATCATCTACTAATCCGTATCGTAAACATCTGTAGTAGTGTTGGCTCAAGTAGAGGCTATAGCTTATGCGAAAGTGGCAAATTAAGCAAAATAACCGCATCGATAATTCTATGTGTTCACGTGTGCTTTTTGAAGCAGACGACAAGCTGAGGCTTTTGACGCGATCGAGAATATCGCTTTTCATTTTATCGAGCCGATAATTCGCGCCGTATCGGTTCTAATTCACGATTTTGCTTGCTGTCGGCAACGTTTCGATAGCTTAGATGTTTTTGCCACGAGTGGCGCCACGAGTAGCGGGTCAGCTGTGTCGCATTTTTCAAATGGCGATGGCGCTGAAACACGCGTATGCTTTTCGGTTGCCGGTCAACGATCATATGATCAACACATGACAGAACTGTGTCAGTTCTATTAGTCTAAGAGACGTCCGGAAGATGGCGCTTGTTCTATGTAACAAACTGGAAATGATTTATTAACGTGCCGTTCGGTGATAAGATTGCCTACACCGAAAATTACGTTCGTTTATTGTTCGAGTCATATTCAAGCCATCTACCAACTTTAAAATCCTAGCCGATAACTGCTACGGCACAACGCATCCATCTTTAAGGCCAAATATGATTTAACGTGTAAAAAAACGTAGAACCCTACTTCGCTAGTTAGAGCAATGGCCACATTGCGCTAATTTATCAATCACAGTCACATTACTTCGCTATATATATATATATATATATATATATATATATCGTCTTTTTTTTTTTTATAAAAAATACTCTTTTACCCAACCGATTTAAATGAGTTTTATAATGTCGCGACGGTCGACCGATTCCTACTCGTGAAGCCAAATCCTAGTCTGCAGTTAGTATTCGGGCTTATGTCCGCTCCATCATGTTCGTGCTTGTACGAGTAAAAAATCAGAACAACAGGAATCACATTAACAAATTGACGTATTAGAGAATGAGAAGGTCTTTGCACATCGAAAGATGCAAAAAGCGGTATGTGTACATATCAGGACCAAACCTAGGTTTTACCCAGCTGAATTAATACACAGAATGCCCTATACAGAAAATGTGTTTGTAATTCTCGAGCCGCTTGTTGAGGTCTGAATTATTAACCGATATTAGTTCTCATAACTAAACTGCGCCACTGATCCTCCACAGCCATAAGAAATACTCCCTTACCTAATTGGCTTTAAAAAAAGGTTTTCAACCTGTGACTGACTTTAAGCCTCTGCTGCCTGTACGTTGCACTGGCCCAGACCTGGACCGTGGGCTATTACTACGGGGCTATCCAAAAAGGGTTAAAGCATAATGACCTTACTTTGGTTCCCTGTCGGCAGGTTAATATTGCGGAGCGTCAGTTCCGATGTGAAGTACCATATGCAATATTTGTTTCCATTGATTTTCGGCTATCCGTTCCGTGGGTCCTGCTGCGCTTGTCTGGACTTTCGCCTATAGACATACGAAAGGCATGGCCACAATGTGGTACAAGCCGCATTTATTAAGGCTGAAATTTCAACCGGCAGCGGCCCCATGGTCACGATGGTGATGGCAGCGCACTGAAAGAAATGTAGATCAGTTACCCAGACCGCGTCACACTACTGTCTGTTGTAGCGGATACGTGTTTCGTTCCCTGTGTTAAAGAAGCACTTAGTTATGAACACGCAGGATACGGCTAAGTAGATGCGTAAACGTACAGGAGATGATTACTCTGTGTCCAGTCTCTGTTGCGGGGGGGGGCTTTTCCCAGAGTCAGTGATGTAATTCCAGCATATGTCCGTTCAGTAGTGGACGTCGCTCACTGTAGCAGAAGTATCTTCCGAAACGAAAGGTACATCGATAAATTACGACGCATCCATTGATTCGAACGATGTATTTATGGTATTATAACGATTTTTTAAGTTTTCTATTTTTCGGTTGACTATTTATGTTCGCCGAAAATTGCAAGCTAAAATCTATTATGGTCACGGATTGTTTTAAGCGCATTAAATAGTGAAGTGGCAGAGTGGTACTCAAGGTGTATTGCTTGCAGCGGCAGCTACCATTGCTAGGTTTATAGTAAGCTACTGAAAATCTTCCTAATCGTTGCTATTCATGTTAATCAAAAATGGCATTAGTACATGAATTAGCTTCTGACATGTCACAATGGTTTGATTCGACCGCTGGAGCGTGCAGTGGTGCACCTGTTGGTACATAGAACAGAGTGTATTGCCGCAACCGTTCACGTTTTTTGTCCTCCGTTGCTTTGCTACAACAAGCGGATCCGCAGGCACGAGTCAAGCACTAACACATGCTCAACATAAAAACAACTGAGGTTAATTTGTTTCGCCATTTGATCAGACGGCTGACTCCCAGAATGGAAGGAACCGTGTGTCTGTACCCGAGTCCGTATATTCATTTGCCTAGTACCATTTTTGCGACCCTTCTTATGAATGCGTATCTATATGAATTATATGCACAATTAGATACTTTATATGAGAGAAACAAATCGTTCTAATATAGTTATATACTGCATATGTAGCGTATTGTAGAAACGGTTTGGGTGACCAACAAATAGTTGCGCAGTATTGTCATATGCTTTTGTCTTGAGTAGATAGCGTAAATATTAAGTGAGCATTTCCAAAAAAAAAAAAACAAAAAAAAAACAAAAACATATTTGATAACTTAACGAGGGAAGAGCCTTAGATAAGAGTTACTTTAAGAATGGTGTCATGGCTAAGTATATGACGGGTGTATGTAGGGGGCACAAGCCGTATCAGTTGAATTTGAAACAAGTTATCATAAAGAGGTGGGTCACTAGTGAAGTATGATATATCGCTTATGCTAGTCGCAGAGATAGATAGAGTAGAATAAACCTTGTGACTAGTTTGTTGTTTTTAAACAAATAAAGTGGACAGACGAAAATGCTTACTTCTATTGTCCGGACCTGTCCTGTATTGTCTGTTACTGTTGCTTTAACTGTTTATTACTATTATGTACAATCAGTGTCGATCTGAGACGCGTTTGACAGACGCTAGCAAGAATCATTGTGATATCTTTGACTTGGGTTTGTCGATATTCGGGTCTAAGAATGATTTATAACAACGATTTTTTTCTTCTGTTACAGGCTAGATTTGGTGAAATGCACACATAAAGCTTACTGACTTACTTACGTTCCATGATAAAATTATTAAAGCAAATGAAATACAGCATTTTAATTTAGCAGACGACATACAACTTTTTACTGTAGTCTGACACCATTTCCTAACTACAGTATGAATAACGGAGAAAGAAGACAAAACGTTCAAGTACATTTTTTTGCTTTGCGTTGTTTAGGCTATCGCAAAGGTCCAAACCAGCTTCCGCCACCGAATTTCATGTCAGACACTCTATTGACATTTCAAAGCAGTTGGTAATTAAAGAGACATTTTCGTTGGAAAATTGTTTAACTAAATCCAGCTACCTTCCGTCCCATTTTGCTGTGCCCGTGTTCCCTTCAGAGCTGGAGTACTGTCTCTCCATCCCATCCTCCCAGAAGGCTTCTGACATAGCTCACCGGACAAGCTGTTGCGTCTGCCAATCGACGCCTGCTGCTCCTGCGGCATAGGGCGGCTTCGAGTGTGTTTCGGGTAATGCCGCCCGTAGTAGAGCTGATTCACGGGGCCGTCTGCTGCGGATAGCTGAAGAAAGGTCTCCTTTCTGATGGACACTATCTATCTACATCTTCTGGGAACACTTGAAGCGGACATAGTCCTTGAGACGTCACAAAATTCGAAAGGCATAACCCGTGAAGTGTCACGAATACATGATTAGGAGAAGGGTCCAATGTTCCACTTTCAAAGATGGGCAGAAATCTTATCTTGTGTGGCACACGGCTAAGTTAAGTTATGTGATGATGATATACTAAAGTAAGTTACTAACCAATAGCTGGAGACTAAATAATCACATTAGGTGTTTGAAATGTAGCAGTGCATATAATACGGAATGGCTCGAAAGTGTGCGTATTGCTTTGTATGATAGAAGCGTGTGCACAAACAGTCTGCGCTTATTCTTTCGACCATTATTACCCATCGTAAATACGCATTAGTAATCAATAAATCGACAAGCTATTCTTTATGATCGGGTAGTATTCCTAAGACTGATATATATAAAAGCTTGGCATACTGAGTCTGACATGTTACCTTACACTGTACGTACGACGGCTTTATGCACCTGGCTAAAGTTCTGGGCTGGTCAAACTAGGATCCATGGAATCATTAAGATTCTACCAATGATTGCATTATACAGGATGTTACCACTCTTCTTTAGCTAGTTACCGAGCCCGGCTGGCCTGCGACGAACTGTGAAACAACGGGAAACATAATACATACCACAAGGTTATGTCGTCCTAGGAAAAACACAATATTTGTACAGACGGGATACAACTAGCAAGTCGTCATAAAGAGCTGCGTAAAACAAAGCTGAATAACGCCCGATTACATATCTATTCATTGCCTGCGAGCACACACAACGACAACAATCAATGTTACATGCTTTCCGCACGCAGAATGGAATCTGCTTATGGGAAACGGCCGATTTTCCTTATCAAAAACCAGCCTCTGTACATCCGATGTACCACGTTAGAAAGTACAACTATCCGTCTGCAGGAAGAAATGTTATTGATCAGAAATGTCCTTTGCTAAAAACTCATCACGCTTGTTACAAGTTACTTTTCTATTTGCAGCTGGCTTGCCCGTGTCTTATCTTCCAAGGTATGGCATAGATTTGACACAGATATCTGGTTGACAAAATCGGGAAGCGGTCTCTTACCAGGCAGTAAATTGTATATTCATTTTTAACACCGTTCAGTTTTACAAAGCTAGGCGAAAATAAAACTATATATCTCATTGAAAGATCTGCAGCCGATTGTTTTGTCACCTATACCTATATGAGCGCCATAAAATGCAGTGCAATGGCTACTGCTAAGATTAAAGCAAGGCAAATGAGTCCTTAAACATCCTAGGGCAGAGAACGAAAGCTTTAAAAGTTCACTGTTCAAATATTCCCACACGAAATTTATGCTAAGAGATCTTTATAAAGGCAGCAACGTAAACGCAAACGTTCGTTTAGGTCTAATCAAATATTGGGCACTCCTTAAGGCTGTCGTATATTTTACGATTTAATGTCGACTAAGATTCATTTAGGCGTTCTAAAGGTTCAAGGCGCACAACGATAGATATCACGCATATACATTGGGTAAAAGTATAAAATAATGCTAGATTTATAGCAGATGTATATTGTAGTGATGATAAACAAATTAATACTGTTTATGTAGCAACAATTTTTTTTAGTTAGGCATCGATACGACATTCTCTACGTGCGACGTTATCCATAAAGTATAAATAGCCTGGTTTGATAAAGTTACGGTACAATGAAACGAACAATATTTTTAAGCGTTTCACAATATATTGTAGGAGCGTTAGGAGACACCTATAGGATACCTGACGTTGAATAGAAAGTCAAGCTTGCCGAAATTTTTGTTGCTCCTATCGTGTGTTACTATTTTTTGACAAACCCAAACGAACTGGGTCGATATTATGTGGATCCTACACAAAGTTTTCTATACTAAACATTGGTGTTCTGGGAGGCATTTATTCTACTGTTCAATGAGCGAGCCATTTGCCCCTTTTAGAGTTGAATAATATTTTAGTTAGATGACTGTTCGCATTTCATTTGTGCTATTAATTTAATACTGATATATTTAACAGCTCGCGCTGGTACTGCCTTATCAATAGTTTCTTTAGGGATGTTATGAAGACTGCCACGTTTAAAACCTTTTTTTTTAATCAAGGAACCCACTATAATTTAGCATATTTTCATCTATTACTAATAGAATCTGCAATCATACGAGCTTCTACCATACGGAGTGGCATAACATTCAATTAGTCTCAGTACCGTTTTATGGTTAAAAAACAATATCGACTGGCTCATTGCGAATCATCAGAGTTACACCACAATAGCATCTTGTGCACTGCCGAAATTTTACATGAACGAGCTTACGCCGCCTCGGGCGTTAATTTTCGTCAAAATTTTCAACTGAAAGCCGATTTCCACGGATAATCTAAAATCCGTCTGGCTTCGCTCCTTGACCAGTCGATCCAGCTTCCACGTGTTAGCACTAAAGGTCGATTTCAAATATAAGCTTGGCCCGTCCCCGTAATTGTCATGTATCTTTGCTCAGATAAAGTAAGCCTTAACCGCCTGTTCTGTTGGCAGTTTCCTTTTGTGCCAGTTAAGCCTTCGGGACGAGGACTCGTGAAGATAATGGAGACATGAGGCGATTCGTCTTCGTTTGTGCTGTTCGTCTTCTAGACATTTTAGCTCAGGCGCAATAGACTGGACGTGCAGGAGGGATTTCGGTCGTGAAGGCGCACCCAGCGGAGGAAGCAATGCTTTAGGCTGCGAACCTGGTGGGAAAAGTGCTGCCTCGGGTAAAGGATCCGGCGCAAAATGCAGTCCCCAAGTAGCATAGACAACGTGAAAGCTATGTGAAGCTAGTATTTCCGTTTTGACTATTCTCATCGTCTATTATTTATATAGTAGACCACGTATTCGTACACCACGATATTAATAGGATATTTTCAGAGTGATACATATATATATATATTTATTAGATTATCGAAAAGGTTTTAACTCTTATTAAAGTATTAAACTTGCATATAACTACACTTAACCAAATGATCTATCCACATTATATATAGCAGATATCGATGGAAAGCTAACTTGAGCTCACGTCATCATTCTACAGTTTAAGCACTCGTCAGACCTGTTTATTACTGTGATTAGCCTTTGCGAGTTCTAGTGAGTGGGAACAACTGGACAAAAAATCGCTTGGCAGTGCCTCATCTCTGGCGGGACTGGTATAAGATCAAACCACAGATCGTCGAATTCAAGCAGTAGCAGCACGATAGCTAGCACTCAAATGTCCAAAAGCAATCGTGCCAATCAGAACACCCCTTACGTAACTGTATGTGGACCGCGGCAACCTTCTAACATGTATAGCTGTCGGACACTAATTCGACCGTAGCGGTCTTAGAAAGGACTTATTATCAGTGTCGATAAGTTTAGTTACATAGTACTTAAACAAAGTTCTCTTAACCGCTAACGCTGCTTAAAAGCAGCAACAATTGTTAACAACGAAGGTTATAAAAATTGTATAGTGAAAATGTGCATTTTGCTAAACTAGTAAATTTTGAAAGTTTGAAAAGTTGAAATGTTTAGTTCTTCATTTGTTTATCACTCTGTTTTTTGCGTCACTGTCATTACTGGACCGATAATAATTTGATATCAGATCAATATTTTTAATTATAAACATTTCGCAGTCACCCATCATAGCCAATACGTTATATTAGAGAATACGTAATGAGGCATAGAAAATTTACTTTCCAATTAAAAAACCCCTTTTTGTTGATCCGTCATCTTCAGCCTGAAAGCAACTTGCATTACCCGAGTTTGAAACCTTTATCTGCATTGGCCTAAACTGCTCGAGAGAAGATGCGATGATTGATGGTTTTATTGCCGACAACAGAACGAAAGTTGACAGTAAGAAAAACATCAGCTTTTACTTGGAGAAAAGGGGCTTGCACATAGAAAACATACTTCTACTTTAATTATCAATCTGTTTCTTACCTAACTGCGATCTTGCGCCTTTCTCAATTCTAAGACTACGCTCTGGCATCTTCTATATATATTCACTACGTAACCTTTTTTGTGCGCACATTTCGAAATATCAACTAATGAGTGGCGTTTATTAAGAGGTCATTTACTGCATGAGTAAGCATTGCACAGGTCTGTGCATCTTAGGCCTTTTACACCGACCTAACGACTAAGACCTGATTGGTCTGCGTGTGGATTTGTATACACCTACAGACACTCATTTTAGATACTCCGCGTCACATTGCTTATCGTCCTTCAGCTTAAAAAATCGCGCTGTAAGTGAAGGTGATAAAATGACAAATGTATGATGGCACCATTTTACATCAGCAAAATATCAGTCGTTGAAAAGCTTCGCCTTTACTAACTCCGTAACGGCTACAATCGCGAACCCCTTTCCCCTTCGCCACTCCGAACGGTCACTGTATCGGTATAATTACGGTAGCTACAGCTAATCTTTACTTATGCTGCATTATAAACCGGACGGGGCATCAGCGACGTTTCGAGGCGGCTCAGTACCTCACATCTGGCCTCCGCATGACGACAGAAATCATTCTTATCTCCCAGACAACAATGTGTATCAAACGAGATTCCATGAAACGACTGACTTAGTTTTAACCTATGACATCCGTGACATGATCCTGTTTTCCCAAGTTGAACGAATTGTTAATTTCATCGAACTCTGCGGACACGGTCTAGAACTCCTTTATTCTGTGCGAAGCAACGACGGTAGGCTTCTCCAGTCGCCTGAGCTGAATGTCTAGAGAAGATAGAATCTTTGTTTTTACTGCAACTTTCTTCCCATCAGCAGATTTGTTGTGTCGGCTTGTTTGCTGTCTCAAAACACAGAAACTGTCGGTAGGCGTTATGTGGCGTTCGTATCGCAGTATCGTTGTCCTGTATTTCAACACAGTCGTTAATTTTCTCTTTCGATGTAAATCCCAGTCCGTCTTGCGAAACTTGACGTCGAATAGCGTGATCTCGTGCAGCGACAAACTGTCTAAACAGCCACTGCTTAACAAGCTTCTTGTGATACAGGTCATGTACCATGCTACTGCTTTAGCGAGCCAAAGTGACTAAACCAGTTCGTCACTATGTCCGACCAACGCAGGCCGTATCTCATGGCCACGCATGTCTACCTAACGCAATTGCGTCAACATCCGAATCAAGGTTAAAGGCCACAGGCCCTAGAGAAATCAAGCTATAGTGTTAACAACGCATTCTCGTTTAGACGCATTATTCCAGCTCTATGGAAGCAACTCGTTACGCAGTACAATTTGTGATTCAAACGTTAGACGCTGAGTGGCGCATATTCATAGGTTTGAATTTTTCATTGTTCTACCATAGAAAGCCTAGAATATATTTTCTGAAATTTCGAAACGTTTGCGGCATTCTCATCGCGTCTACCGTTTTCCATCGAATTACCACGCCTTTTAAAGGAACTGTTCCCGACTTGAGCAGTCTATTGACACGAATAGATCGACGGATGCTCGACTATTAAGTAATAGCCAAGCGACGCCATAGCCAACCCTCGTACTATTGCGTATCGTACTATTACGATTGTAAGATAGGCGGTAAATCATACAGGTAGATCAGGGCAGTAGGCTGGCTTCGTGTAGATAATTTACAATGTTATCCCTTCGAAAATTATTGTTTTTGTGTACTCGTTCTCTCGTCCGCCTTGAAAACAATAAACTAAGCTATGAGCTTGTTAAAGCTGAGATATTTACATTTGACGATACAGGTCTTTGGGAAAAGCGAAGTGCGTTTGAATATACACGTGTGTTGATAGCTTAAATAGTTGATGGTTTAAATAAACTCGATCGTATTTTAACAGCGTGAGTATGGTCTATTTATTATCGAACAAATAGTTTCCGTAAGATAGTAAGTGTTTGTTTTCGAAAAAAAAAAACAACAAACCACGTTGCTAGGAATGGTGCTATTATCTAAGTTGGTACATTGGAAAGCGACGATAGTAATATGTCTTAGAAGCGTGATTTATTACTGAGAGAATGTTTTGATTTAGATGAATATCAGTATAGATTAGAGCTTCTAAAGCTCCGATTTGTTATAAAAAATGAGTGATTTTGATAGGGAAATGAACTTTGATAGGGAAATTAACGACTAAGTTGAACGCATGTTCTTATAGTAGAATCTTGTATTTACATTTTTGTGAGCGTACTCCTTAGGACCATTTATCCATCAACATAGTAATTATTATCTTCCTTTAACCTATCTGTACTTAGATTATGAAATTATAGAAGCTGTATGCTCTAAAGGCTCAATTCGACACCTGCGAAAAATAGAGCTTCTGTTACTTTAGTGTAAATAGATGTCATGTTCCGAAAATCTTCCCCTCCACAAATTGTGGCTGAATGGTCGGTTTTAGTTGCAGTTCGGGGACAATAACATGGCAAACTGGCAGCACTGACTTATATCGACTTTGTGTAGATTTCCATTAGTTCCGCATACATTAGTCTTTGTCATCATATAATAATTTATAACGAAATCTATAAAGATTCCACATAGGCTTTTATCATAAAGTGACTAAAGTGGCAAAAAGAAGGGCAAAAAATGGGACGAAACGAACGTTCGTGATGTTGCAGTCCTACAGATCCTCCATGTTGGAATTTGCCACTACGCTGCGGCTTAGCGATAAAATACTTTCAATCTTACTATGATACTTATAGGCCAATTTTATCGTACAATGTGGTTTATGGTCAAACGTAGTGATATGTTTACGCTATAAATACCAAGTGGTAAAATTCAACTCATCGTGAAATTAATTAAATGGTTTCAATGGAATTACATGAGCGCTAGGTCGGTAACTAATAATGTTGTATGGTTAAGTGTTCCATAACGATACAGTACTTTCTTCCTATTGGCCAACGACGCGTCGTAGAACGCATTCTTCCGCTCCACACACATCCCCACCCCACGCCACCCCACCCCAAAACCTCAGCTGCTTATTTTGCTAATTCAAATTTTTCTGTAGTCATGCACGTTCGTTAATAGATCCTCGGGCATATCGTCGGATTTTTGTACGATCGGAGCACGTTATACATGTACATACTTTGACTGTTAAATACATATTACTTGTTTTTTGTTCAACGTGAAAACTCTATTCTATGCATAATGAAATACGAGGGGATCTGTTCACTGCTCGCTCACTCCGTAGTACTTTATTTTCATGTTCGAAAGTGTGTAACTTCATTAGTTGAAGTATACTCATTGCGCCAGCAAAATACTATACAACTATGCCCCTTCTTTACTTCTCATCGCATACAATTGTTTCGGTGACCCGCCAAACAGTAGGATCGTAGACCTTAATTAGCACCTATCTTTGGTTGGTTTTATTTCAATGAACACATGTATTAAATATACAACGAAACAATATTATTTGACTATCCTACACAGGGTGCGTATTCATTTTTTTTTTTAAACTGCGCTGAAGTTCCTCTGTACAAACGAGAATGGGTGATACATATATTTGAGCATTGAATGTCACATCACACTTCTATAAACACTTCATATATTTTCCACTTTATTTTGTTACATTTTTACAACGATATTGGACTCCACATTCATTGCGTTATAGTGCGCCCGTACCTGAATAACACCGATTACATTGTCGGTATCGACGCCTTTATCTATCACTAACTTTCTCTATCACTTGCCGCTGGGACACCTTTTTCTTCCAACCGCAATAACTTCCTACAACTAAACACATAAGCCGCAACTACAATTTTCACCTTTCCAACTGAAATTTGTCAGTACGCTGACGACTCAAATGGCGGAAGCCCAAACAGTTCCGGCTTGAAGTTCAACAGACTGTCTGTAACAAGAATTCCAGGGTGGCGTCGCTCTTTCCGGCAGAGGTCTTCAGTTTCGATAATGCTACAGACGCTATTGTTCGGCTCCGGTGTATCCAGGAAATCCGGTACATACACAACTTGCATTCCTGCCGCACGTGCCGCTTGTACACCATTAGGTGCATCTTCAAATACGAGGCACTGGTTGGGATGAGGCGCCGGATCCTCGAACTGCTTGGCTGCCACAAGAAATATATCGGGCGCAGGCTTACCATTGTTTACTCGGGGGTCGTCAAGTCCGCAAACCACGTGATGGATCATGCCGAGCAACTGTTCGTGTCCTTTCGATTTCAGAGCGACAGATTGCGCGGAGCTGCTGGTAGCAATGGCCATTGGATACCCATGTCTATACAGATGACGGATAAGCCTATCCGCCCCCGGCATCAACTTACAATTAGGCAGCTTTTGTGCATGTTGCTTGATCAGTTGGTCCATACACTCATCGACCGTAAGCGAGTTCTCACAATGGCGTACTATAAGTTCTGCACAATCTCGGCGATTTCGACCTCGCAGATTCTCCTTCAGGTCATCACTGTAGTTGTAACCATGGCGCACAACCACCGTTCGCATTATTTCATTGTAGATCGGTACAGTATTAAGTAAGGTACCGTCCATGTCGAAGATTACATGGCTAATTGGCGAGTACTTGAATTTCATCTTGTTCCTTCAGTGGCTAGGTCACTGCTGCGAATTAACACTATAATGTGCTGAGAAACGTATGTTTCTCAGTATTTCTAGATATAGCCGGTTTGCTTCTGCACCTTTCCTTAATCAATAGCCAGTCTTGGTTTATATGACGGCCCAGTGGTACTCGCGTTTAGAGCTGTTGCGTGTGGTGTTCACCGATGACGAGTTGTCTCTCTCTCTGCTTGTGCCTATGCGGTAAAGGGCCCACGAACTTTGCCCCTTCCTCCAGATGGTCGGGTTGACACGATGTCGTAAACGTCACTAACGCACCAATACGCTTTCCTTACCAATTGCAAAATTCCACCGCAGAAGTAGCCAGCCACGCGAGGCACATCACACAATGGTGCCCTTTGGGTGACACGGAAAGAGGAAATTGTCTAAACACAATCGGCCCTGTGAACTCCCTACAACGCCGCGAGGCACGTCATTCGAGCATCCACTTGTAAAAGCGCCCGGCACCAGTTCAAAGTTCAAAGGATCATACTTTCTGCCACGAGGAAAACGGAACAAAAATCCGGAACGAGGATCCGGCCGGTGTATCAGCGACGGTTCGCCAGCCTTAACTAGTAGCGTTATTCGCGGTCGTCCGCCTATCCCAAGCGTTGCTAGTTTCTACGAGTGTTCCATTCAGGTTCGTATGTTCTTGGTACTCGTGCAAAGAGCATCGTCGTTCGCGACCAATAGCGACAGCCCGGATAACCAAAAAAAGGCTTGACGTCACTTCATACGTACTTACAAGTTCATGCCAGACTGCCTGGCAACCCTTTGACCAACGTACTTGGCACTACTGTGCGTAGAAACGAATCGTCTTTACTTTTGTGCTTTGATCTCTTTTCCTCAGGTCCTTCGAGTCCTGTGCGGACTTACTTTGCATTAGCGCAGTAAAGCTGCTTCCAGTACGGGGCACTTATTTACTCGAGACGCAGATCTTGACTATCATTACGTACACAGGGATGGATATGTGTGGGATCAGTGGCGCCTTCCAGTCTGGGACTCTACGCTCGCGTCGTGACGTTACAGTCGTCACTCGTCCCCGCTCGTCTGTTGATCAAACGAATCGAGGTAAAGTTAGCTTTCAGTATCGTACGTAATAAATTTCGGCCGGTCTTTTGATAGCAGTTTGTTTTCTAACAGCGCTCTTCTATTCTGCATCGCCTGGAGGGTGTGGGATTGAGATAAAGCGATTCATTCTAAGCTAGGCCAATCGAACCACTCGACTAATACACGCTGCTACGAACAAAACAATGAGACCACGGATGTTTCACTTGCTGATATTTGATCAAACTACTATGAGGTAAGGCGTATATAGCGATGACAATAGTTATCTCTGGGAGATATCTCGAAAACTACTGCACGATACGAATCTGCTTGTTTCTCTGTAGTCAAATAAATTAAAAAGTACTCACTCAACGGAACAATTCTCAACGGTGCGCACGTCTACCGCAGACCGAATTGTCTCAAGGGGCAGTGATATAGTGATAATATTGTTTGAGATGCATCCATTTTGTTCTACTCGAAATAGCAGTGTTTGCTATTGCTATTGCTGCCGCTACCGCCGCTTCTGTTGTCATACTATCATACACGTCACAAAGGAAATGTATTTGAAGAAATATGAAATTAACAATTATACATATTCGAAAGCGTTAGTTTTCCGTCAGGACATCCATTGCCGGGCACGATGCGACGAGGCGACGCTGACATGTCATTGATGATATTAATGCTTTTTCACAGTGGTACAGATTGTTGCTAGATTTTTATTTTTGACGTCATGTTATCGCCGCCAAAAGCGACAATATTACATACAGCGAAATTTCTGCTAATACAGAGGATCCACTTTTGAAAACAGGCAGAAATTCTCTGTTTCGCTTGGCAACGATTTCTTCTTGGGTCATTGTCTAATCGTTTATTCAGTGAATTGCAGTGATACAGAGCTCATTGAACCATATAGTGAAGGTACGTACGCGTGAGACCATATAAACAGCATGGGAGAAGCTGAGCTAAGGACACGCACCGGGTCGAACGAGTCTACGTTGCTCAGCGATCGCTTCGGAAGGTCGGTATTTGCTTTTAGATAGATAACGAAAAGACAATAGACGAGCGCGCTTCTCGTGTCAACGTGTCCAAAGCTGCACAGCCATTGACGTCAAAAGGATGCTACATATGGTACGAAATGTTGAAAGGAGATCGCGAGATGGATTTGAGTCTCTTACGCTAATAAGAAAATAGAATTTATACAGCGCTAAGACTCACTACACTTTCTGCTGGTCTAAATAAAAACGTTGTGAAAATCGTATACGATAAGAAGACAATAAGTAAGTGCTGATGCAGTGCGTGCTTGCCCAAATAGACCTCGAAAAATTGTGTCTTGGTACGCTGGAATTTATCTCTAATAATAACTGACTCTAAACAGAAACATTTATTCTTTGTTATGCACAACGATCCATAACAATAGACGCCTTATTCAGGTCGAGCCGAACTGCACCTAAGTTCACACTCTAACCTTAGTGAGATAATAGTATTATATAAGGGCAAGTTGACAGGAAACCTATCGAATCCTTAGACAGCCAACAATCGTCAGTCGACGGTCAAACAACCTCCTGACATTTAGAAAATATACACAAGTCAAATTAAAGTTTTACTTCTGGATCTCTATAGACTGTGGTTTTATGTTCATTGGCAATGTCTTCAATGTACCCTTGAGTGGTTTGTGCTGCCGTTGGTGTCATCTTCAGAAATAGCCTCAGTACCCGACAACAATAACATAAATAGACATATAAAGCTATGATGACATACGAGTATAACCGTACAAAGTTATACTCCTTCAATTACCTTCAAGGTTATTTGAGAGTGTACGCGCGTTCGTTACCCGTCGAACAAAGCGAAATTGGAGAAGGCTGTATCTCTCAACGAACCTCACAATCGAAGCATTTTTGGGTGATGACTTCATACACTTCACATATGCGTTGTTCATATGTTCGGCCAAGACGCGGCCTTTTACACGAGTACAGCGCATCGCACGTGATGGAGACGTGACAAGTCATTGAAAAACAATATGGCATCGTGTTCTCTTCTGTCTACCTGAGTCACAGGTGTCAATGCGCACCTCGACCATTTCGAATCACTTCTCATGGAGCTCAAATACGCAGTTGCGGCTTGCTGTGACCCTTCACTGCTTTGTCGTTTCTTTTCTGCTAGTTATTTATAGCAGAAGCAGATAACAGTTTGGCAGAACCTCGAAAAAAATGACACCTTAATTTTATCCGACGGCGAGCCTACGCGAGAGGAATATCGCTAAGAATCAAGATGAAAACTGCATAGGATACATTTCCAAAATTTCCCTTGTGGTTACATTACCTTATAGATTTCGGCATTACCTAGAGCATTAGCAAACTTTCACAATTGCCTATTTTTACTCACTAAGCATGTACACATGAAAAGCGCTAATAATTCGTGGTTAAACTCTGACTTATCACGGCAGAAATGCAGCCATAGAAAAACAGAGCATAGCAAGCTAAAAATGGTTTTGCGTAATGGGTTGTGTACAGGTATATTCAATATCCCAATAAAGGGGATTATTTATATCATTACTAATGAAAAAAAAAGAACAGAAAAAAAAACGGCACGAAATTCATAGACCCTAATTTTATATATGCATACCACGGGCTCTATGTAGTAACCCTGCGAACCCGAGACATTAACTATTTTCAGAAGTATCTCAGAAGATGGCGCCATTACCAGTTTCGATATACTGCCAATAATAAGCATCACTGTCGTAAAAGGCTAGTGATAGTTGGGTGAATAAGCAAGGTTATGTTGCATAAGATGAAGCGCCCTATAGGTCTTAGAGAGCTACCTGTTTATAAGATAAATCAGTGTAAATGTCGAACGTACGTGAGTGAAAATACCAAAAAATGGGTCAAAGTCGCTTATGAAAAACGATCTGTTTTCAAAAGACAACGACTTCCTCGCTGACGGCTTATACTCTGCCGCCTATCGAAAGACAATTCTGTGACAAACGCCTCAATCGTAACATTCGTCAGAGAGCTCATCCTGCCAGCAGTACGACACGGCTGTCGCTTCTCGATCCTCCCGCCATTCCGAATATACAATGAAAAGCAGGTTTGCTGCCCTAGCCTAAGTATAGACTTGCGTGAGTCTAGTATGTAAACTGGGCTTTAAGGACACGGCCCGTCAGCGCGATGCACTGAGTTCAGTAACGATTAAATACGGTATACTGTCCCGCTACACATTGAATATTCAACCCGGACGGTCTGTTAGTCGACAGTGAGAAGTAATATTTTCAGATCATCGATGACATATCCTCAAGAAGTTTGGCCATCGCCATACCCTCAAGCTTCACATGTGCTGTGCAGTACACTACTTGATGGTGCACCCATTATCATTGAGTACTGCAAGCTTTCATTTACAAGAAAAGAGTTCCTGAAACGGAGTCAAACGAAAAGCAGTTGCAGTTCTGCCAACGTGAAACTTAATGCCGAGAGCAGAACGACTTGTGCCGCATTTGGCGAAACACAACATCTCCATCGCTGTTGGTAGAAGCAGCTCTTTAGACTCAATGAAGCTGAAGACCATGCAACATCTGCCTTTTATGTCATTATTCAACCATCTCCTAAATGGGTCAGAAGAACCTGAGGTAAAAAAGGAAAACCGGCTCCGGACGCCTTCATTGTGTGTGCGAAGCGATTTTCTACATCTATAGAAGACCCAGACGGGCACAAGAAGGTCCAAAATGTTTGAAGATGGGGTGAGGTCGGCTCTCGCAGCTAACGTGCAGGTCTGAATTGACGAAATACCTATTGTTAGGCAGTGCACAAGATATGAATACTGTTTGAGGCAGGACACGGTATACGCAGATATTATGAGTTGCGTATGCTATTGATTCGTACAGGAACTGTTGAATAATGTAAAGCTAATGGTAACTAACGTGTAAGGCTTTCACGGACGTAGTCTGCTAATCTTCTTCAGCGTAGCAAGGGAGCCTTGCAAATCGTTGCAGAGTTTTAATGCGTTGTATTACGTATCGGTTTATCGCCTGGTAATGAGTTAGTTTTTCTTGATAAGCAACTGATAAAAAAAAATTAAGCTAAAAACTACTCTCTAATCTCAACATTACTTGCATGGAGCGTAAAAATTGTAATATGTCTTTAACCTACAGAGATATTAAGACTAGGCGTAATGTCATAGCATTCACTAACTACCTCCCATATCCTTAACGCTTTCAAAAAAGAATGGAACTAGTACTTTAAATTCTAGCTAACCAGAATGAAGCAACTATGCTTTTAGTGCGCATGCCTAGTACTTCTTCTCGACAAGGTGTAAATACCAACGACTTAATCATATAATATTATTCATAACGATCTAGGTCGTGTTGGTTCCGGATCCCCTTACCGTACCGTCGGAGCTTCATGCAGAGGCAACGTTATGTACCGATTCGCTTGAACACATCAAAGCGGAACCCTCAGGTGCTGGCAGCACCTGATGATAAATAGCAATCAAGACAACACACGAACTGGTACACTTCTGTAGAAACCTGTTTGGGTAATTTCCCGAAAAAACGAGCTTCCTGTTAACACACAAAAGAAGTCTTCGTTAGGCAACAATGTAACATATTATAACGGAATTTGCACGTTTGAAAAACCGATTTTAGACATACGCGTTAGCATTGTTAGGCGTAATAGGTACTTCACATTATAGTTAGAACTAAATAGAAACAAAAAAAAAGATCAATGCAATAATGCCTTTTTGAAGGGCTGTCGTTACTGCCATGATATAGAGTGAAAGCCGCTTACATTGTGACGCAGATAATGGCGCGCGTGACTAAAGAATCTTAGCGGTACAATGTAATAAAGGATAAATATTCGTACATTGCAATCTCGTATTTTGGATAGTTAAATGTTTTCAAATGACACTAAATAGAAGAGAAAGCGACCGCACAAGTCAAATATACGATACAACTAAGATATAGCTCCTTAAGAAATGCTTCATGTACATTTTTGAGATAAATGTTGGCAGTTAGGTAATCTTCCTAAGGCTTTAAATTTGATTGTTTGACATGAAATTAGTAAAAATGATCACAAAGTTGAACAATTTCTACTTTTTATGGCCGGCGCAAAATCTTAATACAATGATAAAAAGGATAAAAGACAAAAAAATTACTGGTAGACTATATACAGTACGTACAGTAAGATACACTTAGAGTAAAGAATCTAGTTTAATATTTCCTATTTGGTCCCTGTTGTTATAAAGATGCACGTTTAAAACGAATGTCCAATATATAAATATCATTTTAACTTTTTTTTTTATTTTTTTATCTTTAATATCTATAATATATATAATATATATAATATAAATTATAAATATAAAATAAAAAAAATATAAAAAAAATTATAAAAATAAAATTTAAAAAAAAATAATATATATATAAATAAATAATATAATAATCTTTAATAATAATAAATCAGGAAACCAAAAACTGTTTCACTGCTGGATAAAATTACTGGAAATGTTACTTAGGTCTAGCATTGAATAAACGCCCATACGAGTGATTTTATTACATTAATTTATAGGAAAAATCGAAATGCAGTGGTAATGTTACAGAATCGATATACTCAGTTATATGCTTAACTCGTAGATAGCAACTGCAAAAAGTCTAGTAGTATAGATACACAGGTCCATGGGCACATTTGGTGGCGAAAAATTTTACAGCTGCAAAAATGCTGACGGAATGTTATGTTCTAAAAAAGGCTTGAAAATTATCTGGCCTTAATGTACGGCTTTCAGGCCACTTACCCATGAAGCACCATTTTTTGACTCCCAACAAGAAAGCAGAGGTGGCGCCTACGCTTGTTAGGCACTCTGACTCTGCCGCAATTAAATAATATATATATATATTCAATAAAATCTATCGTTGCAGGGTGTACTCGCCCTAAACAAAAGTATTCATATTAATACTAGACACTGACTGACTCCAGTCTTGCAGTAGAGACTGGTCCACTTGTTAACGTTAGTAATGCGTCTAAATTGTAAAAATGGTGTAGCCTATCTGATTGAAAGCTGGTTTACATTGCGCTAGATAAAAGATAATAATATTTTTAACGTTAATTATATGTATATATTTCACACAAGATGTAACACACGAGTCAAGTGTACTTGTTCTTCATAACAAACGGTTCTCCTGTAAAAGGCCTAATGTACTTCAGGCTCATCTATCTCGCCTGATATTACCGCCGTCGGGACGGAAATAACGAATCTATATTACTGCAACTACATAGAAGACAATGTACTACTTACTATTTGCAGAGCAAAAACTATACATCTTTTTTGCGACGGAAATCTAATTTGACAGCAGTCGCCATGACCGTAAATCTGATCATAACGGACCACCCTTGAAGATTTCCCGGATTATAAATTGTTGCAAGAACGCCGTTTATTTATGGGTTCAGGCGATCACTCTAATCACGTATGAATATATTTTGTATTCGTTCAGCAGAGCTACATGAACCTTAAGCAAATCACATTCAAATTTAACGATACTATAGATTGTTATAATAGATTTTTTAGCCTACTTTAAAACTATTATTGACGATGCAATATTTTTGCTCAGATGCAAATGTCGTGCGGCGGCGGTTTCAAAATGAACCCAGTATCATTGCACTTGATCATTGGGGACAATTTTTCAGTGGGCGCTCGCCGACTGCTGCAAAGCGTTACCCTTTCTCGGGCCGCTGCCGCGCACCTCCTCTCTATTTTGCCTCGTGTCTACAGAAGGCATCACACCGGCTTAGAAAGGTAAAGATCCTGTGCTTGACCAGCGCAGTGAATCCATTATCGTTTTGTTTACCAATAGCTCTATATTTACTGCGCGAGCAGATGCCAGTGACGTTCGAAGCCCCGTCGTCCATAAACACGTAGCAACAGTGTAAAAATTCAAACAAATTTGAAGTCGAAATAAGTCCTGTAAGCTCTGTCATAGCTGACATGATTCTCAATGTCGACACAAGTTACAGACCGGTTACCCACTGTATCTTCGATATGGACGGCCTTTTGTTGGACACGGAGAATATCTATTTTGAATGTTTTGACGAGGTACTTAAGGGGTTCGGACATCGCTACAACCACGAAATGGCCAACCGCTTACGAGGAACATCGCGAGCTGTTAGCAGTAAAATTACAGTTGAGCATTATCAGCTGCCGATTACTGCTGATGAGTTTCTCCAAAAACTGGATGCGCTTCTTCCTTCGAGAATAGGTAACTGTCAACTTATGCCAGGTGCCGACAGACTGGTTCGCCATCTGCACAAGCATAAAGTTCCGATAGCCATAGCTACTGGCAGTTCACTTGAGTATGTTAAAATAAAAACAAGGAATCATCAAGAGTTCATTAAGCTTTTTCTTCATCTCGTGAGTGGAAGCGACGACCCTGAAGTTAAGCAAGGAAAGCCGGCTCCCGATGTCTTCTTGGTACGTCAAACTATCACCTCGTACAGTGATCTGTATTTCGAAGCTAGTTGTTAGCTATGTAGAGCATGAGGTTCTGAGAAAGTGACTGCGCCTTTTTTCTTTAGCATTACATATTCACAGTAAATATTCAATATTTTAATCTATACTAGCTACTTATAAACAAAAAGAAAAGTATATTCTAGTTATATTTGTTAAGTGAGTCATGGTTTGCTTTAACCGGCAATATGATGCTGACATGAACAGAATAATACCATAGTGAACTTTGTCTGTACTTCGTTATAATTGAAGAATTTGTAGGAGCTCGGTAAATGTTTGTACCGTGAAACGGCACTTCGATACTGACAGAAGCTTAGTACACCTATTGTTCTACGATACATTATAATAATTATAGGTGTGCGCCAGGCGTTTTTCGCCCCCCATCGAAGGACCCGAAGCTTGTGGCCAAGTGTTGGTGTTTGAAGACGCTCCAAATGGCGTTCGCGCCGCGTTAGCGGCAAACATGCAGGTGTGCATAGATTTAAAAACTCCCATAAAGTAGAAGATTAAGTTAGGTAATGTTATTATATATATAATGCTACAAGTGAACTAGCTTTAAGCAGTTCAGAGACACCGCATTGTGTCTACTCAGGCTACATCGCAACCATAGAAAATAACTTCAACTATTGCCGACACTGTCGATGGAAGTTCAGAAGTCTCAGAAAAAACATCGAATATGCTGTATTGCTAAAAAGGAGCTGATATTTGTTTTGAAAGCGGCCTTTAAGACGCGCTACTATATTATAATGTCGCTTTACTTGCTTTCTCTTTCTGCATCAACAGACTAGATTCGTAAAGGATACTTTGATGCAATAAATGTCTCGTTAACATTACCGTTATTCAATGATGTATTGGTGTCGTAGGTTGTCATGGTTCCGGATCCTAAAGCTATCACACCCGAACAGAGAAAAGAACCTACGATTTGCATTAACTCATTGGAAAACTTCCGACCAGAGCTATTTGGTCTGCCACCGTTCAGTGACTAAATTCTGAATGCATATTTGCTACCGCGCAGTACATTGAAAAATAAATGAGATTTTTTAAAATTGCCCATGCTGTTCTTTCTTCTATTATAATTACAATGACAATTTGCAGTTGAATTTGCTATACAAAAGTAATTTTTAAGCAGGTTTTCACACACACCTATTCGGGTGTGTGAAGAACGGGCCCATGCAAATTAAGAACGGTTCGTCATTTACTTCGTGTCCATTAGATATGGTCACCACTATTGCAACTTTTTATGGATCCTCAGAGAAACCTATCATATATGTTCAGGTCCTCGTAGTACACCTTAACACTGCTCAGCGCTACGCTTTCGAAGTAATTGGAACTTTTCGCATATATAATATATGTTGCTTTATTGATTTGATTGTTGGCATGCTTTCTCGCTTCAGTGCTGTAGTAATTCATACGACTAGGCTGTTATATGTTTTAAGTTTCTCCAATATATAAAGTACAATATAGTAACTCTACAAGTTTTTGATCCGGTATCGCAGTTAGGACAACGGTTAGCGCCCAGCACAGAACGAACCGTGATGCCTACGCGCGGGTGCGAACCTAGACTACAACGCGTTCCAAAAGTTTTTAGGTGAACACGTTATTCAGTAAGCTACCGCGGGACTGCAATTCTTTGTCTAAGTAATACTATTTTCGACTTGATTACAACCATGTTACATGACGTACAGTTACAGACAACTAATTTTTTCCTGACGACAGATTACTTTAGCACTGGTTCAAGATTCCGTCGAATACCATCAATTTGGAGGGATTTAGCCACCGAAGGTATTATAATATTTAGCGCCTTTCCCATTATAATATTATTATATTCCCATATTATTCATATTATTATCCGTATTCAATTTTTTTTATCGAAAAATAGCTTTGAGGTCATTTAGAGCCAGTTTTTCTAACTGTAATCGTTTTAAGTTTCTGTTCCCTAACTTAAACCGATTGGGGCGTATTACCACGTTAGTCACGTACTTTACGCACTGCATAGATTGTTTCACATAGCATTAGATGAAATAATTGCTAACACGTCACTTACGTTTCATGGTCTTAAATCAGCAAGCGATCGGCCCAGCTTACAACTAGCGTTTTTTGCCACATCTACTAGTTTTTTGCCCTAATAACCTTTAACTGTAAGTTCAATACTGTATTATTCTGCTCATGATCGACATATTCCACTAAATGTTGTGACGAGATGTTTATATCTTCTTCCGATATCTCCTTTCCTGTATATCCCAGCTGGGGCTTATCTATGCGATGAGCAAACCAATTGCCACGTGATTTTTTCGTGATTGACCGCGCTCCTATCCAAGTGCTACCTTCCAGGCAAGTTCAAAGCTTATTTATTTATTTAGGAACTATTTAATTTTCTATACATCTAGTACTAATAGTTATTTATCATTTCAGCAATTCTTAAAAATATATTTAAATTCGAAATGTCGGTTTTTTAGAGATTTTGCTATGCCAGGCATCCATGTCGTATTGCCCTCTGTACAATTACCACTAAGTTATTCCAAATTTTCACAATTATAGAAACTTTCGCTCATCTCTAACGTGTTGGACCTTTGTTGAACTATTTAAGATTTTATTCTCTCTTACATGTATTAATAATCTTAAAAAAAAAATAACAATAAATAAGCTAGGTAATTTCATAGGTAAAAATCGTTTCGCTAAGCGTAGTTTTTTAAGGCAGCATCTTAATTATAGTTCTAGCAAGTAACACAAGTCACAATTCTGATATTCATTCGTTTTCGCTGTTGATCAATAGGGTCTGCTAATAGTGTTCATCACTATACCTATCGCTACCGGTAAATTTGCCATTTGGAATTCTTTCTCTCAGGTTTCGCATAGTTGTTGAATTAGCAGTGAAATACCACCGTAAATCTACGTTAACTTATAAAAACCGAAACGTTTCAAGAATTTCGATCAGGAACTCTAGCAATGTGCCTCGATCCAAAACATGTAAAACACCTTTCCTATATGATAACAATATGAATCGGACCCACTCCGCCTGCCTGCCTGCCTGCCTGCCTGCCTGCCGCATTTATGTGTCTCCAATGGGGCTTTATGCACAGTTTGCGCTGCCATGGCGACACCTTTAAGCTAGCGCCTAACAGACGTTAGCGCCCAGGAATAGTTTTGTAGATCCATCGTAAAAATGGCAAATACGATCCTTAGAAGGCATCGAAGAGCTGCAAAATTCGAATTATCCTGAGTGATTTGACCGAAGTGAAGAAAATGTATCGGAAATGTGTAGACCTTGGCTATTCTGTAAGGCCAAAGCACAGACGCACGTCACGACTCGATAATGATACATCGTTTAGTGATATTTTTGGAGGATATCTGATTCTGACAGCCGCGCCAAAACGTCGATAGCAACCGTTACAGGAGGTGAGCGTTTTTGCGTGTCTCCAGCATATGATTTTTCGAATGTTAGCTATTCATCGTTTTTCTTGAAAGAGTGATCGTGCTCAAATGTTATTAGCTATTGAGACCTACTTGTTTGTTTAACTAGAATTTTAATATGTGCTTTTGTCTTTGATTGTCTTCTTATGTGTATAGTTTACTTTCAAAATGGACTCGCGGATCATGTTTTAGTAAAAATTAGACGGAAAAATTATTGATAAAATCTAAAAAATACATGGAACACGATGTCTCCAAAAAAAACATCTTCGGATGGTAGCAGCTTACCAGGAAAAAGAATTTCAACTACGAGAAAGAAAAAACTAAAGAAATAACTATTCTGATATAACAGATCATTTGCTGATAATAGGATTATCAAAAAAAATTTCTTTATATGGAGATATAGACACATATGAGAGAGATAAACCCAAAATGTTAATTAAAAACATAGTAGCGTATCTAACCTAAGTTTCAGTCAAAGAAGACATGGTGAGTAATTCAAATAAGTTGTTTGATATGTTGAAATTTATTCGACTTTTAAGGAAGTACGAGCACAGTGGCCGTTATCGACACTCATTACTAAGCCACAAACTATACAACGTAAATTAACAGATGTTGCGTCTGTAAATTGAAAGGTCATGTTCGTGTGCCCATTGACCACTATATATTTGATTCCTATAACATTTAGCCTCTACGTCAGAAATTCAATTGTCGTCATGCCTTGAAAAGTCGAATAAGTATCGTTTCGATAATCCCAGTCTCCAACAACCAACATCACACCTAGAAATAATGTAGAATCTGTACTATGAACAGAACGGTGGATTCAACACAAATGTGATTCAGAGATAAAGGAAAGAGATGTAATTGAAGTACTTGACGCAAGCGTGTTACCAATTAATTATTATATGTTGTCTGTCGTTAGCTAGTACTCATGGGCGCAAAGACACAGACGTTACTTCTCTAAGTTAACACGTGCAACTTTTTTGTGAACTTTTTTTATATTCTGACTATCAACATTCATTGAAAGTTGTCTGAAACTTCACGAGTCAGAGAGGAAGCGCATAGATAGGCAATTATCTGTCTTTGTTGTCGAGGCCTCTGCTAAAGTAGTTCTACCTATGCGACACAGCCACCAAATTGTGTATCTATTATTTATGAAGAAGCTAGCGGCAGACATATGCGTCTCAGAGCACTTACAGAGATAGCACGTAGCAACCGCGAAATCGCACAAGCTAACAACGCCGCGTGAAACTTTTCCATATTTTTAGGAAATGAGTGCTAGCGGTGGCTTATTGAATTACCTGCTCTGTGAGACGGTCGCCCACAACTTGTCTGAGCTCCAATAGCTAAAACCCGTGTATCACGATCAGGCGTATCGATAATGTCGATCTGTTCGACGCCAGATCAGGTCTGATTTTTTGTGTACATCCACCTTCGACGACCAGAATACCTCGACAGATTTAGGTAAACGTTCATACAATCACATACATTAGTATGTGTGGATAGTTAGAGAGGCCCCAGACATTGAGCTACGACCTCTCCCAGGTTCTTATAACACTAGTATGACTAATATAATTGGACAGCAAATATGTATCTGAAGTGTCACAATAAATGGATCTATTTTCATTCTAATATGGGTAAACGTCAACTATCGTGTACAGCGTTATAGACTACTTCCTAGCTTTGGAAGAAATTGAGCGCCTTTAATGTGCACATTATTCAGCTTCCGGGTGAAGGTCGATAGAAGATGATAGAAAGCGTCAGCTCTATGCAATAGCTTTTGGAAAACGAACACTCGCATTTTTTGTTATAGTTGACAGTTAAACTAACAGACAAATTAACCTCGAGTGATACTAATCGGAGAAACTGTACAGTCCGTGGGGATCAGAGTGGGGTAAGGTCGAGCCTGTTGTTAAGACGCTAAATAGACAAAGAGCTCCACTAAATCAGTGAAGCTCGGAAATAAGACGTAACAATGAACGCTAGGTTTCTCTTTACGGCGACTAGAATGCGTCCTTTACGGATCGCTCTTAACCACACTACAGAGATGTTTCAGAATCGAATATTGTGTTTTGTACTAACTGCTGACTAAGGATAGAGCACCTTCAATTTGACGGAGATCAACAGAAAGAAAGCAATATATATGTATAAAATTTCCACGAGTACTTATATAAGAGATACTGAATTGCTGAAAAGCCGCCATGTATAAGAAATCGGAACGTTAATTGTTCTTGTCCCAAATAAAGACAACGACACCAACTTCTGTACTGTAGCAAGCGACCCAAATAATGAGAACCCGCAATTTGGCTATTTTAACCCCCCGATTGTCACCGATCCGATGTTCCGACAGCCAACATTGCTATAAAGGCATGATGGCTGTGAGAAGTATTAAGTCAGCGGACTTTTATTAGGTGCGATAAGTAAAAGCAGACAAAAGCGTCTGCGTCTTCTTATTATTAAATATGAAGATTCGTATCAATCTATTACACACATGTGATTAAGATAAATGGCTGATGCTGTTCCGTGCGAAACGCTTGAGTGATTGTAGTGGCTGTTATATAGAATTACTTGTCCGTGAAGTACATGCCGTATACGTGTACAATGTGTGTATATATTCGCGATCTTTTGCTGACAGGCATCAACAATCGCATCTGATAGACAAAGCTAAAAAATGCTAGTCCACTTTTATTAAAATCCATTTAGTTAATTCAATATCGAGAAACAAAGTCCATGCGTAGCTACGGAACTATGACATCTTCCACGTTTGCCGGCCAGTGACGCCCTCCCGCCGAAGCTGCTACGCCCCAAGCCGGTAATACAGTCAAAATTCAGCATCAATATTTCACATATCGCGATCTTTTTAAGCTAATAACCCATTCCTTTTTAACTCCTTAGAGGTTGTCTTGTTCTTTCTCTACGGTGCCAGATAATAGCTACTGCCGTCGTCGTTGACAGTCGAACTGCGTCGGGCGGTGCAACCCGCGCCTTCTATCACCCAGACGCAGAACCACAGAACTAAGTCGTCATTCTTTTTGACTCCTTCGACTCGATTCCTCAGCCACTTAGCTTGCTTTTCCGCTTGATAGGCTGCTGTGTCGAACAAAACAGAAATGCCCTATTTTTTCGCGGCTTCTGCTGCCGCCAGCAGTCGTTCGCTTCTCAAAATATACCAAAAGGTATGACGTTATCCGCGAACCCTGTATAGATTTCGGTTCGGCTACATCCGCATCAGTATTGGTTCGTTGCTCTGCCGGATCTTTTTTCCTTTGGCGGCAGACCTGCAGTTTCTGAGGTACTGACGTCGTCATAAGCATCGTTACTACAATCAACAGAACTGTTTGCACTAGTCAAGTTCTCAGCGATAAGTAGTTGCTACCGGCCTGCCAAAGTGTTCTCTTGTGTTACCGGTAGCTCGACGTCGAAGACGCGCGCACTTGCTGTTCTGGTCGCCAGGTGGCGCCAGGGACTCTTGGTTCGTCGGCGATGGCTTAAGTCCAATCGTACTTTGGACGGCTGGCCGTTCATTTTGAATGTTTGTCGTTTCGGGGATCACTGCTACTGCCGCTTTCACCGCCGCGGCTGCTGCTGCAGCTTCGTCGGAGTTACGGAGGGCCGCAAAACCGTCAGTGGATGAACGGGCGAATAGAGGCAGTGGTAGCAGTCGCCGGCTGATTGTAGCAGGGGCAAGGCACGTCAAAACCCAGTCGCCAACATCGGACTTAATCATATAGAGCTGACAGAGTCAGACAGACGCTTAGATAACAATAGAACAAACACTAACGCGAAACGGATAATCCGACGGGGCCTTCTGCTTCTCGTGGTCGTGACGACAACGGCTAACAGAGAAGACGATGGTATACAACGACCTACTGAAAACTGTATGAAGAAACAACTCTACTGATGCAGTGTGCTTATGCATTTACATTGTGCTTGGATATTCACACTACGGATACTAGGTTTGATTACTTTTGCCGCAGCAGGAGATAGCGCAGATAGCGCTCTTAATTCCCGATGTTACTTCAACTAGAGTACTGTGAGTTAGCAGTAAAGGCGTGACGAGGTATCTCGGTATTCATCGATAGGCCGAATGGACGACGGTGTTAGATGTGAGTGTGTACGGTGGTAATGCACGTAAGTGTATGCACGTTACTCGATAAATTCTGAAAAACAGTCAAGAGTGATTCACTGAGGTTACCATACATATAAATATACAGCAAGGCTATGAGCAAAGGAGTGCTTTCGTTGGTTGTGTAGTGTTTGAAACCTTTTTATTTGGATACAACTGAACAAGAGGCTTATCTGTGTATTGTTGAGTACAAGCGGATTGTGGCGGTAACTGCCTAGGTGACTCTCGACTATGGTTTAAAAATTAAGGAAATCTGTATTACGTCAGGTTTTGACGTAGGTTGGAGGTACGTATCAGCTAAATATAACATATAGTTACCGAAATTTATTATTACTACTTACTTATATAGGCACTTCTATAGCAGATTCGTATAGTGCCGGATTCGGATGATATATTATCCATTCTGTCCCTACCGAAAATCGTAGCTTCGCTACATGCTCCTAAAATGAATTTCTGTCAAAACACAGGGTCGTAAAATGATGGATCGTTGCTACATCGATGGTTGTTTCACAAATTATTTCAACGTTTTAGATAAAATTTATTCGAAAAAAATTTAAAAAGTATAGGTTACGATTCAGGTAAAATATTAGGACGTGTTGAACTCAAGAATTTTGGTCAGGCTTCGCTGGTCATCTGGGTTATCAGGTGTGGTGCCTCTTCTGAACAGCAATAACCTGACTCTCATTGAGGATCGTCTGCTGTTTCCACCTGTATTCAAATCAATGAGATCTGTAAGCCAATGGCGCCAGATTTGAAAGAGTTTGAAGTTGCTGCGCTGAATCAAGCTACCGATTGGCACGTGTGCGATCGAAGGCGAACGTTTCTGTACACTCACAATGATATAGAGGTGGATCTGTCATACGTGGCAATTTTTCAGCTGAAGCTACAGGTGACAATTAGGCGAAAATTAGGATAAAATTGCCACACAAACTGTACTATGCGGAAATGGCATAATTTGTGGTTGTACTCTCGTTTAATAGATAATTGAACGTCCATTGTCGGATAGCATCGACAGCACTCTATGAGCAGGGAGACCATGGCAATATTCGAATTATTCAGATTGCTAAGCTGCTGTCAATCAAATCATAATCACAGTAATACCAGCAAAGTCCTCCGACCCAACACACGTATCAAGAGACCTATCCTATTTCTATTCAATACCTTACGCTCGTAAATCTAATTTCTTCAGAACTTCAGACTAAATTCAGATTCCGGTAGTCAGAAGTATACATGTGCAGCATTTCATAATTACTTTTAATGTGCATTTTTCGGATAACGTTGCTGCCGGGGCTCGGTCGTTATCGCTTTGTCGCTCGTTACTAGCAGTGGCATCCTGTGTGATCAGATGCGACGGCGTTATGCTCCATGGTAACGCAAGAAAACACATCGCATCGTCCAAGCGATACTACTGATGGTGCTCCAGGCGTTCCGTAATAGTATGACAGACGAACAAACATTTGGAAAGAAAAAAAATCAAACTGGACAGGCCGTTGGGATTTACTACGATCGGTCGTTGCCGTACCTTGGTTGCCCACGACGACTGGCAGCAATGCAACGCGCGGCAGAAACAGAAGATGGCTGGTGATAAAGGAGCGCTATCGTTGGGCCCTGGTCATCAAAAAAAGTGTCTAACGAAGAATGGCTGGCTTAGTTTTATCCTGGAAGGGCTCACACTACGATTCGATATACCGTACAATAGAAACGTATACGAGTAAAGGAAAGAAGGAAAAATGGTATAGGGAGTAGTAGACAGTTGAATTTTTGCACAGCAGATGCCGCTCACTATGACGACACTGTCCGAGCGAAGAGGTAAAGATTAAATAAGTCGGGGTATTGATCGACGCGAAAGATATCGGTGCATTACTTTAGTTCTGTATAATAATAGAATTAGTATGGACTGCTGCCATCTAGAAGGCTGGACTAAAAATTTTGTGGGGACACCGCATCCGGGAATTAGGGCGATATTCAGGGAAGCCCATTACAACCAGTATATGCTTGAACATAACACCTGTCTCTCGCAAGCCGTTTTCTATAACTCCGATGCTTCGGTGGATAGAATCATCCCAACGGCTACTGAAAAGCGTTCGGGCCTGAACCGGACCATTTTGCTGGCCGATGGCAACGCTCTATTACGAAATGGTCGTTATATTTTCTGTTGTCGAGAGTGTCTTTGTTGATCAGCTGGCATTACTATTAATACTAGTATTTAAAGTATTTACGGTTCCTTTGAATTGGTTCAATTTAAAGATGGAATTAGAGGTACACGGCGCTTTATTATATTAATAACAAAATTATATGTGTCTACAATGAAACGAACATGATATACAGATATGGTATATGACGGTGGAAGTACCAAATTTTAGAGGCACGTCAAACGTGACTAACGACTGTATACGCATATTTTGACGCGCTTAATTGTAGGAGTAATTACTCGTATGCGGAAATGTAATGCTTATAAAGAAAGAACCCTTATTTTGTCGTTTCTACAGTATGTTGAAATTTAATTTACAAATCGGGCTGTATCGGATGTGAGCTAACTTTGACTCGCAAGGACGTCTAATAAGCCATCTTCGAGAACCGAAAGGAGATTAAAATATCTACATGTAGCACCTATATTATTTATTATGTACAGTATTACATAATACGCAATTTTTTATCATCTCGTCCCCATTTTCAGATTTTTTGTACAGGACGCGATAATTCACTTTTAGCTTACGAACTTATGGCAGCCGATTATCATATCATTTCTCTTGTACTTGGTCAGGTCTACGCAAGCTCTACCTATTCGGCCGTAACCTTCAAAACACGTGTGAACATTAGGATTTGACAAGGCGTTTTTCTATTTCTGTTATTCTTTCTACTTCTAGCTCTGATTACAACATTTATAAGTCCAGACCCGTTTCGCTACAGCAGCCTGTGAAGATCAGTGCATTTATTTAGCTGCATGAACGGGTTCGCTGCCTGGAGTTTTTTGTGGGCTCGTAGGTGGCCTGGCACAAGTTTAGCTTCATACGGTGATTCTACGTACGATTTGTTATTATAAAAGAGATGAAAACCGTATAATGACCCACCCCGAGCTAATAGAAACCTCATATATATTGCTGTCAACATTAAAATTTTCGGAAGAGTTCGCTCTTCTAGGAGCGGCTCTTTCCTAGATAATTTAGTAACTCTGTTTGCTAGGGAGTATCAGCCACTTCAGAAGGTGATAGTAATGAGCCGGAATTATTTCCTGAGCCAAACACGTTGCGCGAGTTCAGAATAACTAGCCTTGCCAATTTCTAAATGAAAGATGTGCTTATAAACGTGGAAGTTTTTCCAATTGAAGCGTAAACCACTGTTGTTTCATGAGGTTAATTGCAGTATCTTGATTCTATTAGTAACATGTTTTTGGCATATCGAGTACCACTTAATGTAGTGTTTTTATTAACACTACGTCTGAAGCGTCTACCGATATCTCAATCACACGACCCTTAAAATGGAAATAATTTTTTTTAATTTTCAAAAAATGTAAGCGATTGCTTCGAACGAGCTGAGTTATAAACGCTAGATGTTACTCTAAAAAAGAAAAACAAAACAAAACAAAGTATAACATTAGCTTATCTCAAACAAAAGGTTAGCTACAATAAAATTGTTTGAGCTGATTAGACGAGCTCAGGTCGGCGTTCAATATGATACGAACGTATGGCAGGAACCAGTGAAGTTTGTGGCTTGTTTGGTTTAGGCATTAAGAGCTTGCCAAGCCAATATTCTTTATTAAGATGAAAACATTAAGACTAGCTCTTTGTAACAACGATTCTTCTATGCTACGAAGACCGTTGCCAAGGTAACAGCAAAAATGCAACACACAGACGCGTTAAATTAGCAATAGAAATATTGTCCTGAATTGTCGTATTTTGTAGTGACGATTTGTGAACGGGATGGAGATATTACTTTTAGTTATAACGATACTGTTGATTTCTTAAGAGAAACATACATCATGTAAAAATACTTAGCCATACGTCATTGGTGAAGATTCGCTCTCCCGATTATTAAACCCGATTAAAACCGATTATTAAATTAAAAACCCGAACCTTACGATCGAATTTAGCTGTTGTTGACAATAGTAGGCATAGCCTAGATACTTTGCTGGGCCGGCGGAGTATCCAAACCGCCGATAATTGTTCCAGCTATGTTTCCCTACAGGCAGTTCTTCATTGGCGCATCAATGCTCCATCCGACGAGCGCGGAACACAAGCAGACATGGCATTCTGACACACGTAATGACCAAAGCAGTTTCAGCTTCAATTTTATTCTAAATAAAACATTTCCGAAGAACGAGAGATTTTTTTTAATATCGTACTGGACACAGACACTGATTTATTGCGGAAGTATGAGGTATACTGGTATCAACGAACCATCCTCAGGCTCTACAGGGAACTCAACGTTCTCGATATTTGATGTTTAAAATTAATTATTAGTCGTTTGTTTAGATATCAATTCTCTAGTGCATACGTGGGTGGTTGTTTTTAAGTGGATGGATGTCGTAAAACTTTTACCCACAGTAATAAAGGAAGTGAGATCCAAGTTCAATAAGTGTAACGTTTACACACAAGTTAAAATAATCGTTTCGGTTTTAAAAACCTGTGTGGCCAATTTAATGGCGAATGTCATATATATACTGCGGTTTCGGCTACAAGGGAAAAATCAATTGTGTATTATCAGTGTGCCATATTGATCCGCCTTGTGCTTACGCCCAGCAGCTTCCTAAGTACTGTTTAACGCTAAGGTTACTTAGGCATACAAATCTATTTTCAAAAAAATGTCTTGTGTCTGTTTTTACCTGCATGCGGCAGCTGAGCCAGAGTCCTACGACCAAAGCTAGCTAACCCACAGAAAGAGGTACAATGAGGCGGAAAAAGATCGAGCTGAAAATGATGTAAAGCTAAAATAGGTTTTCGCTGAGTTTCGGCTGACCGACGTTGGCCCCGTAATGAAGATCGTGAGCAAAAATCAACAGCGGCCGGCTACAATCGACGACTCTTACTTTCTCGCTAGCTCTTTTTGGGCAGGCGGTTTTTCTTTTCCTTTTTTCCTTCAGCGTGCGTTTTCAAAATTGTTCCTTCTTGATTCTTTGTTCGCCTATATAGACTAGGCGCTTCTGCGATGCCAGTACCTCCATTTTGACCTTTCATAGGACTAACCACTGCGTAAAATACCGTTAGGCTAGGAGCAGTCTCCGTCCTGTTTAGTTTTAGTTGGTAAATTTCTCCATGTTAGACTGCCCAGAGTCGATAAGGGGACCCAGCCGCACAGCAAGAAATACTGCTATCTGCAATACGACACATTCGGGCATACGTGGTGTCGTCGTCGTCGTCGTCTTGTTTACCGTCAATGAATATACGCTAAGCGCAGAGTTGGGTCATAAGATCAGATAAGATAGATGATTGATAGAGGGACGCGACAGCTGTCAATTATAACGTATGCCTGCGCACGCATTCATTAATTAGTACCCACAACCAGATCATTATTGAGCTAAACAATAGCATTGTAATAGAGCTTGTAACTAATAATAAGCTATGAACGGTCGTGTCAACGACTAGTCGCCAAACGCTCCAGCATTAGGAAGAAGAATTTGATTTTAATTAATTTTCTAATTAACTCAATTTGATACAAATAGTCTGTTTGACTGACAGCGTCTATTTGTGGCAGCGTGGCATCTGTGTGGATTGTTCATAGGCGAAACGCTTAGATCGGTTAAAGGCGACTGACTGTCATTTACTGATAACGAGAGGTGTTTGAACTTTGCTCGACAGACCGCATTGGTACTCGTACGGACGTTATCTATTCAATAATTACAAATTGTAAAATAGATGGCGTGAACATACTGCAAGTGTAAGATTTGCTCAACTTATTATTTATATTTGGATGGAAGTTTGATTTGCACGACGAAGGAAACTTTACAAAATAACTTCTGGGGGTACACGCGATCATAAAGCTATCCAACGCTGAAAACAGGCTATTAGCCGGCTTACGTAGCGTCTTACAGACTTGGTTTGGAGACGCTTGAAGCTCGAAGAAAGTGCACCATAAGTAGGATGAGAAACACGGATACCATCAAAGGCTTGCGAGAGTATAAGCAAAATGAAATATAAATGCCGCACACAAATAAGGAAACGCAGATACGGGAAATTCAGGGAATTATACTGTTAAAATTTAGCGAACTACTACGTGAGGGTGAAACCCTATGAGATAGCCATGTTTTTTGCCACCCGTACTCCTTTGGTCCAGCGCACAGCATACTGGACGAAGAGATTTCCCAGGTTTTTGAAGAAAAATTTGAGGCGGTAACCGAACGACTTTCTAAAATGGAGGCAGATGTATTCCTTAATGTTTGAAACGTATGGCTGATAAACTACGATATAAAGGAAGGTATCATCGGGGCACGAAAAAGCCATCTCGGCTCTCCACAGAGCCTAGAAATACCAGCCAATATATTTACTAGGCACAATGGAAACAACTTTCGAAATGGTCACACGTAGGAAACTGACAACCGAGCTGAAAAACAAATAACCACTCTTAAAACTTTAGAGCGAACTCTGTGTTAAGCATGACGCATTAGAAATCTTTTTTCTTTTGCTGAGAAGAGTGATAGCGGGTAAACTATGCTACACGCGTTACGTTTATAGATTACGTTGGGGTACGATAAGACGAACACGATGCGCGGCGAAACTTTTGAAGGTGCGCAGAGGTTTCTAGAGTTAAAATCGAAAACTTGAAAATGAATGTTGTAATTTTTATGCCAAAGTACAAGCGCCGCTAATATCCTGACCAAAAGATACGTTTGTGTAGAAATGGCCGTGCGTTCACCCCACTAGAAAAATGTTCAACGATTCTCGCGAGGCCTGGAAGAGATCGAGCGGGCCAGACGCCCTTGAGCAAATAGTCATCTGTGAGGATTGCAGTTAATTCATACGACATCTTACAGTCAGTCAAAAATCGTTTTCAAAAATCAAAAATATCGTTTGTAAAATCATGTAGGGGACCTTCACTATTGAAATTAGAGTGTGACAGGCTCAATGGTAATCGTTGTGCCGAACCCATTAATATTACTTTTCTACTCTTAACAATATGTATAGCAAAAATAGTGGTTCCTATAATAAGTGTCGTTAGAATTACGACACGGAAGTACTAATAGGATATACTTGATTCATGGGGACCAGTATCAAAAGGCCAGGTTTACGCAATCGCTATTCCGTCTTGGCGGCAAAAACCATCTCTCTAAAATAAAACAGATAATAGCTAACTATTTTATTTCGTATATAGCCAGCTAATAATGTAACGTATGTACGCGCCTGTTAAAGGGCTTCAATGAAGAAACGTCACGTTCTAAGACGACGAACAGTCCATTAAACCGTACTATGTCGTTGAGCAACGGCATTCGATAAAAGTGTCGAAAGATTCATGATAAAAGTGTAACTATAAAAACATGCTTTATTTACGACCGAAAAGTTCAAGGGTGTCATTAGTTTACTGCTATATTTCAGTTTTATCTAAAAAAATAATATTCTTCTCAGTTCCTGATTTTAAAATTATGCACTTGTGATGACAAGTATCAAGGTTCAAAGACGATGCATCAAATAATGATATAGTTCTTAGAAAATACGCTGAAAAACATGGTCAACATCAATATTTTGTCCTAACGGAGCGCCCAAAGTTGTTTCATATATGTCACTGGGATCTAAGCGCCAGGGGATTCTCAAGTAACGTCAGGCCACGACATCTAATTGCATAGTGTCTATAAAAACAAATTGTGTGATAGTAGTTTATTTTCGCTTGCTGAAACTGAACCGATCCGCTGTCCGATGCTAGTTTTTTTCAGCAGACCTTTATTTGTCCGTTATCTAAGGCCCAACTCGACGGATTTGTAATGACCTGTTTCTGCTATAATTCAAACCAAGTGAGATTCGCTTTCGCTAATGCAGTCAAATATACGTGCCTGGGCCGGTGATCATTTCTTTTTTGGCAGCATCTTGACTGCAATGCATCGCAAAGTGTTTCTTTCTAAAGTTGTTGACAAAATGAAGACGATTAGAATTTGGGTATTATTTTATTCTTGGAAGTACTCATTGAGTTGATGGCTCGACTCATATCGAAGAGACTTGGTTGGTACACGGACATATTACCACCCCCTCTGAACCGTCATAAGACCAAAACTAGTTACGCTACCTATAGAGTAAGCGTTCCACTAAATCACCTATGACGCCTTCAGTGAAAACCCGTTGTATCTACAACATGCATTTGTAGGGCTAAGTTTAATGTTACCACAAGCAGTGTCTCTCCGAAGATTAGATAACAGCGTCAAACGATGGTCTATTATGTTATCTGCATCTAACAGATACTACGTTATGGTGCCAGCGTTTCTGGGTTATCGACAATAATATTTATATGAGAGATTTCAATGTCTATAAAACATCTTTATGCAATGGCTATAAAATAACTTTCTTTACTGATACAAATCGTATGCTGGACCATATGTTTAATTATTACAAATATCAACAATCACTTTTTTCTGGATCTGGGAATAATTCGAATTATGTAATTTAACGACATATCCCGGCGCTATTTTTTTTGGCTTCTAAGTTTGAATTTGTACTTAGCAGACTCAACGTATTTATTATCACTTCTAAGTAAAACCTGCCGACGACCTCGACAATGCATAAGACCTATTTTTTTTTTTAAGCACTGCTAAGGGTCACTTGATATCTATCGCAAGCATACTCTGTTATCTAGTAGTTAAATACATAGTAACTTCGTTCAATCAATCTTTTCAATTTTAGATGACACCCATGGGAGGATATAGCGACAGACCTGTTGGCGCTTTAACGACGCTTCTCGTCGCGACAGCTGTCCTACTGGCAGGCGTGTCACCGCAGTTCAACGATCTCGGAGGTTATGGGCAATTTAGCTTCAGTTTTGACAACACAAATATCAAAACGCTTCGTGAACCGTAAGTATCGAGTGGATATATTGCATTACGACCTTTGGTTCCTGGCCATTTTCCACGTTAGAGATTTATGTAAAACAAAACCTTATCTATTCTTGTAAACAGTGTGATGTTTACGTCATAAACGATTAACTTTACTCATAAAAACCCACATCCTAATAAACACGGGCTAATTAAAACTCTGCAACAGAACCGCGCTACAGAAAATCTTGATTTTCGTACACTGGCATCTATTCAGAGACAGTTAATTAATTGGTACTTTTGCATTATCGCAGCCGCTTTTATATACTATGTAACTGTCATACGACTCCTGCAAAAATAACTCCTTAGTTTCTGCTCTGCTTGTTTTTAATTACTAGGACGTACCTGATTTTAGCGTCCCGTTTCGTACGCCCCGGTCAGATCTACCGTATATATGTCCAGCTGTTTGGAACTGAAGATTCTTACCCTATTAATGTTATTGCCGCTATCCAGCGAGACGGAGTTGAAGTGGCTCATGCCTCCGAACAGGTTTGTGATCGAACAAAAACCACGAACTTTTTATATGTACCATTTTTTGGAGATCTAATTGTTCGCAAAATCTAATCGCAAAATTACGTTTTTCCTAGTTTTCTATGTGACTGTTTGTAAATCTGATGTTCGACTTGTCGTTACGCTACGATACACACAAGTACCGTACGGTACATTAGACTTAGTTCATGATCATACGTTATGCATTGCTCTTGTTACGAGATGTAGGAGGGACCAGCATATGTCTAATTAATAGAAGATGAAGTTTCAATACGCGAAAACAATTCACAGGTGAATCCAGGCATGTCTACAGATGTGCTCATGCAAGTTCCAACCACGAGCGTACAAGGTCGCTACAAGTTACGCGTGGAAGGTAACGTTAATGGAGTGCTCGGCGGCACAGCGTTTGTGAACGAAACGATACTAGAGTTCTCACAGAGGTCCATGACGATCTTCATTCAAACGGAAAAACCCCTTTACATGCAGGGGCAAACAGGTACGGTAGCGTGCGAAGTAACTCTGTTTGTTATGTTATACAATTGTCATTATTAGGATATGCAGTTTAGTCAGTTATGTTTGTGTTTGCGATTGTGGCCAAAGCGTCAAAGTAAATTTTTCCGTCGCCCGTTAACGCAAGCAAACACGTGTTAATGTCTTAATTTTTGTTGCAGTGAGATTTCGCGCTTTGCCACTCACAACTCAGCTAAAGGCATTCTCGGACGCGGTGGATGTCTATATGCTCAATCCAAACAGAACGGTTATGAGACGCTGGCTTTCCCGTCGCACAAATCTTGGAGCTGTTTCGCTTGAGTACCCATTGTCCGAGCAGCCGCATTATGGCTGGTGGACTATTCAAGTTATAGCGCAAGGTCAAGTTGAGGAGCACAGCTACCGGGTCGAAGAGTATTACCAGACTCGGTTCGAAGTTAATGTCACCATGCCTACTTACTTCGTCATGTCACAAGAATTTGTTGAAGGATCTGTAATGGCTAAGTAAGAGTTTGTCTCCGACAAGTATCTTTTCTAAATCTATTATCGATATTCATGCTAAATGTATTAAAGAAACACGTGCAGAAATAACCCTTGTATTCAGACCCAGAAATGCGAAAGGCGAACATACCATTCGAAAACTTTGTTCGTGCTGCTGTCCTTCTTTGCCATTAAGTTTCACGTCTGGCGCTGCTGTTACGGGTAATTTGACGCTGAAGGCAAGCGTGGAGCCCATCCGGCCAGCATACGACATACACTACCACTTCGTACGTTCCATAGAGCAGAGTTTCCGTTGGTTCGAAGGGTTCATGAACTTCAAGTTCGCCGTGCGCGACCTTTTGGTGCTTAGTCCCAAACTCGACGGCATGAAAATCGTGGTCAAGGCGGAAGTTGGGGAGCGGTTTTTAGATCTCATCGAAATGGGAGAGTCTGCTACGATTGTGTTCAATTCCACACTTAAGTTATCCTTCCTTGGTAACTCACCACAAGTCTACAAACCTGGGATGCCATTTAAAGCTTACGTGAGTACCTTAAATAATTTTTATCGAAATTTTTTTCCATGGGGTGGTAGATACGTAGTGTACATTTCGAACCATGAAGGTTGCATGCTTTTCTACGAATTCAGTCCTGTTTTACTCCCATCATGTTATGTTTTACTTATAAATTTCAGGTCGCTCTATCATATCACGACAATTCCCCGCTCGAAAGGGGAGCTCTTGTTGGCAAGCGAATCGATGAGTTTCTCCGCATCAGCGTGCATGGGTCGCGGAACCCTGGAAACACGGTTCCCGTGCGGGTACCTGGCCAAAACAACATGTGGGAAATCGGCTTCGACACTGGAAGCTCCCTTGGAGGGCAGGAGCTCAGTCCTCCGCTGATCCGAATCGAGGTATAATACAATGACGGTTTTAGGTTGTTAGGAAGAATTTTTGGAAAAGCTTCTATATCATTTCTGTGAAGGGCATTGCCATTATGAGCAATACAAATGCTTGAATAATAATAAAATCAAAATAAATTGATAGCTAATATTATCTTTGCTATATAGCCACAACGAATGTTCAGGCTCGCATTAGATTCTCTTGTCATATACAGTATATATATCAAACAAAGTTTGAACTAGCTATACTGTGCACAGTACATCATACCACGATAGATCATTAACAATAATTAAACCGTCTTGATTTATGGCTTAATAGGCGGCCTTTTTTGACGACTATCTGGGTCGAGCGAATGGTGAACTTTTGCTGTACCCTGAGTTTTCGCCAAGTGGGTATCACATACAGGTGACAACGTCCACAAAGACCCCAAAAGTTGGCGAATATATTATCTTCCATGTTCGCGCCAACTATTTCATCGACCAATTTTCGTATATCGTCGTATCGAAAGGGATGGTATTTTTGACAGGACAAGAAGTCATGCAAAGTTCATCGATTCGAACGATGGCAGTTTCACTCAGCGCCGAAATGGCACCCTCTGCGACCATTGTCGTATTCGATGTGCTTAAACGCGAAGGCCGAATTATAGCTGATTCACTAACGTTCTCGGTAGACGCCATTTCAAAGGACAAGTTCACCGTACAACTAAATAATAGAAAAGACAAAACTGGCGACAACGTCGAAATCGCTGTCTACGGATCACCTGGAGCCTACGTCGCCCTGTCAGGTCTTGAAAGAACTCTATACGAAATGCATGCAGGCACACAACTCAGTTATTCAGAAGTGATCGAAAAAATGAATTCTTTTATACCTACAAATGGCACTCTGAAGCACGAGACCATGTCACATATGGGCGACGTTAGCACGTACGTCAACTTTCCATCATCGTCCTATGGACTTGACGCCAATCGAACGTTCGCCGTAAGTTTTTGAAGAGTGGTCGGGCTTTTATCTACGTATCTATATATATATATATATCTAATTTGCCATATTCATTATAGCGTAAACTTGTCTAGTCAAAGATCTACACTTCTACTGGGCCCTGCTATCATCGATGTCGATCTTTCGCAAATGAGAAATGGCCTTGTACGGGTTTGTGATAATAATATCTTAATAATTTTATGTATTTTAATAAATAAGCTTCACCAACCTCTCCTATCTTGAATTTTTTTCCCTTGAAGCATCTGAATCACCCTATAATTTCATACTAAATTTAGCAGCTTTTGCATGCTCATATGTGCGCTGGGCTGGAACAGACGACACCATAGGTGAAATGGCGAGCGGCTCTTCATCTCTGGATTAAGTATCAAACGCTACAATGAGATATAAATAGAAAATACAAAATAAAAATCTATGCATTAAACTTCGGAAGCTTTTGTGCGTGTGTCATGGTTTTTTAGTACGCTGGTCTGGTCGTGTTTACCGACGCAAGCGTAACCCGTGTCCGTGACGAGTGTAACATTACTGCGGGTTTTCTTGGTTGCTATGATGGCTCATGCTATCCGGCGTCTCGTCGCTGTGATGGCTTTCGAGACTGCTCGGATGGATCCGACGAAACAGCTTGCCCCGACGACCGTGTCGACGTTCGTAACTTCCGGATGTTCCGCACAAATCGCTACCTTCTACAGTACACAAACTCTTGGTTGTGGAAAGACATCAACATCGGGTCGCTTGGCCGCTATATCTTTACTTTGCCCGTTCCGGACGTACCTACCCAGTGGATGATTTCAGCATTCGGTATGACGGAAGCCACTGGCTTCGGCATTCTCACAAAGCCCCTCTCGGTAAGCGTGAGTTCGAATTAAATTTGTGCAGAATTTTGCTGGGTTGAGTTTCATACTTGACTGGCATACTTAAGTTTAAAAGCTATTCGATAAGAATCTAGTCAACATCGGATGATCAAAGTGGGTTACGTTTGAATCATCAAAGCAGCAGTGATCGATATATTTTTGCACTAATAACTATTATAATAAGAAGTGATAACAGTCGGCGTTGAATTCTTCAAAGCGTTACTTATGCGGCTGCAGTATGTGTCAGTTTTTGAAGTGTTTGTGCACGCAGACAGGTGATAATGGCGAAGAACGGCTTTACAATATGTTCGGGTGCTTTTGACTTTTTTTTTACAGTTTTCAAGCGCAAAACCGTTCTACATGACCGTAGAAATGCCAACTCATATTCGGCTAGGGGAACAAATCGGAATTCGTATTACCGTGTTTAACTATCGACTTTACGAGACAGAGGTACTTGTCACGCTGGCGAACTCGCCTGATTATAAATTTGTTCACGTTGACCCGTTTGGCCTTGTCAGTTCCTACAGGCCAAAAACAAGCTTCGGAGAACATCAACATCTCGTGTTTGTAAGTATCGTCTATACGTTAATAATTCAGTTCGGATTAAATAGTCGTTAGCGCGCAACCTATGTAACGATGGCTGCTAACGGAAGGCGCGTATGGTACGATTATGTTTCCTTGTCTAGATGACTGGCACATCTACGTCGACGTTTGTTTAAATAAAAGCTCACAATACTTCCTTTTCTATACTGTGGCGGTCGCAGGTTAAAGCAGGGAAATCGTTCGAAATATACATGCCCATCGTGCCCGTCCGTATGGGACAGGTCAACGTCACAATTCAGGCTAAAACGCAAATCGCTAAAGATCAGGTGACCAAGTCAGTGTTTGTCGAGTCGGATGGTATCGTTCAAGAGAGGCACATTTCGATGTTGCTAGATCTCTCGCAAGGCGCGTACCTCATCAAATACCTCGATACCAACATTACAGAGACACCAATTCTGCCATTTAGAGAAGACCGGCTATACATCTTTGGTAGTAATCGGGCAACAGTGTCAATTGTTGGAGACGTGGTGGGCCCAGCTTTCCCTACGATGCCAGTGAATGCAAGCTCCTTAATTGAAAAGCCGTCCTTCTGTGGCGAACAGAATATGTTTAATTTCGCTGCTAATATGTGGACGCTTTTGTACCTCCGACTTACCGGGCAGTACAGACAAACGGAACAAAAAAATGCATTCATCTATCTTAACCTGCGTAAGTGTCTTCACCCTAACACTCTCACTATCGATCAACGAGCATATCAGATCTGTTAAGCAATCAGCATCCTATCTAAGACCTTTCCTGTTATATCAAATAAATAAAATATCCCACGGGCGACCATTGCTGGCTAGGATATGGTAGCTCCCCTAACTGACGACGATCGAAGACCATATACAAACATAACAGGGGACAACAAACTGAACACACTTTTCCCCCACCGACGAAAACACTTAGCACGGAAAAAGATCTACTTCGTCGATTTTACATTCTATGTTTGCTTATCTTTTTACAGTTTATCAACGACAGCTGCAATTCCAAAACGACGATGGGAGTTTCACAGTATTTCGATGGTACCGACGTCCTAGCGTATGGCTGACTGCTTTTGCCCTGCGCACCTTCCAACGTGCAACCTTCCAGGAATGGGAACATTACATCTACATCGATCCGACGGTCATCCGGCGAGGCATGGAATGGTTGCTGTCCACTCAGTCAGACGAAGGGAGCTTCCAGGAATACTCCACTTACCCGTACGACCGAAAGATGAATCCCTATTCTGAAGGACATTTCGAACGACTGCGTTATACGAATGTGTCGCTTACAGCACACGTATTGATCACCCTGTGCGAGGTTTGTTATTAAATTTTTAATTATAAATAATCGTATGATTGTTACAGTGGCTACAGTTTTTTTTACCATCTGTTCGAGAGTGACGAAGGTAATTGTTTAACTGCTTTATGGTCATGTCAAACGTATTCAACTGAACTTGCTAGGTGAAAGACCTCGGAGGCGAGGTTGGAGCCCGCATGACTACGGCTCGAAATGCTGCCCGCCGTTACCTCGAACAGAAATTGAACATTATTCGGAACTGGGAAGACCCGTATGAGTTGGCTATTGTTGCCTACGCGCTCACGATTGCTAACAGTGACGACGCGGAGGATGCTTTCAAATATCTTGATGAACGCAAGATGGAAGCAGCTGGAATGATGTGAGCACGCGTTGGTTTTTCAGCCATTTAAATAATTAAGCTTGTAGGTTCTTGCAAAATCTGTATAGGTATTCCTTTAGAGTTTAGCTCGATAAAACAGCAAAATCCATGTCAGTATGTAATAACACTGTGGTTATTTGATGCAGCTATTGGGGTCGCGTAAAGGTAGATCCTCCACGTGACAAGTACGAAAACCAAAGGCCATATCGACAGCCTCGCTTACCAGCGCTTTACGAGGCCTCCAATGTTGAAACAACGGCCTATGGCCTACTGACATTCGTAAAGCGAAACGCCGTCATTCAAAAGCAGATGGTCGAATGGCTAAATTGTCAGCGATTGCACGATAGTGGATGGTCTAGTACGCAAGATACCGTTCTAGCGATGCAGGCCTTAACTGAGTATACGATACAGAACCGGCTGTCGGACGTTGTGGATCTTACCGTCACCGTCGATGCACCTTCAACGCCAGGGTTTACGCGCGAACTTCGAATCAGTACGTGGCGTAATATCAAAACACCTTCTACTTACTTATTCTGATCTAGAGAAAAAGCGTTACGTTCCACCTAGCTTTATAACAAAGAGATCAAACAAATGCTTCTACATATGTAGAGATAATTTGTAAGTGAATATAACAGAAATGGGTATTCATTGATATTGTATCAAGCATGTTGTATCAGCATGCTACGCCATATGACTTTGAGTATCGAAGCAGAGTTACACGTTGATGAAACACTCTGCGTCTGCGTTTTGTGCTACACCTCGTGAGCAGACAGGGATAACTTGAGTAAGCGGCAGGCGCTCACCATCCCGAATGCCTTCGGTGGAGTACTAGTGAAGGTGCAAGGTTCTGGTCTAGCCATTCTGCAAATGCATGTACAGTACAATATCGATACCTGGAGACACCTCGTAACCCAGCCACCAGCGAAAGCATTTGACCTCGACGTCCGTCAATACTCGTTCGGAAGGAATAACTCCCACATCACCTTTACGTACGTAGCTCTTTGGTTTCATTACTGTATAATATTAGATAACATATTTTCCTCTCCATTTAGAGCCAGCTAAGCAAATATTTATTGCATAAATGAGTAGGAAGTCATTCATCGGGTTCACTGGCCTATTCTTTTCCCTGTTAGTTCGTGTCAACGATGGACGCGTTTAGAAGAATCAATGGCAAGTGGCATGGCCGTCCTTGAAGTGAACCTCCCATCCGGATACTATGTGCAACAACAGAAGCTTGACAGCTACGTACGCTATGCGCGCGTGCGAAATCTGCGTGAAGCACGCTATCAGGAGACAAAGGTCGAGGTCTACTTTGATTATGTAAGTACACATTACTCTGCCATCTCCACGCAAGCGGTTTATAGTCATGCTTTTCTGGGGTAGACATGGCAATACCCACAGCGAGGATGTTGAGAGCAATTCTTGTTTATCTTTAATAGTTTCAATTGCAAAAGGTAGGTCATCAGCCGCAGTGACCATTGATACTAAGAAGCGCAGGGATTAGCGGCCCGTTTTCTTTGAATAGATCCGGTACTAGCTACAGTGAACCAGTTGTATAAAAAGAGATATCTCAGGCCTGCATGAAAGACTCCCGTTTATTTAATATTTTATCCAGTGTTATTAAAAGCCGAATGAACATCGCTTCAACATTGATGATGACACTGAGATAGTAGTTTCGAAGACTTGAAGGCAGCAGGTAAAACTATTAAACAGACATAGATCTTCAATACCTGTCGTTTAAAATTCCTACGCTACATATCTTGCTATGGACACATGTCGGTTCTTTCATCTGCAGCTCGACGAAGAGCCAATCTGCGTCGATCTCACCATTAACCGTTGGTATCCTGTTGCCAACATGTCAAGGTTTATTTCCATCAAAGTCTATGATTACTACGCTCCAGGTACGTATTGAAGCAGTAAGTTTGTTCAAAGCGATAATAGTTAGCTGTATAGGCTACTATATAACTACTGTATATACTACCTATATAAGCTACGTAGGTTAGATAGATTATTTAGAAAAGTCTATTATGGTGGTGCGGCCTATATATGAATAGGATTTCAGTCTCTGTTACTGGTGCTCATAATAAATAACTGTCGTGCGTGATGAATACTGCGCTTTTGAGTTGTGTGAATGCATTGAATTGGATTGAGACTGCGTTTTGAGATAGCTCCATCGAGGCGACGATCAGGTTCAGACCGGATTTTACATTAGGCTGCACAAACATACACATTGCTACTAGAGCCTTCCTCAAAAGCCCAGATACAGGCTTATGAAATTACATTTGTTGGAAAAGTGAACCGAAACCAAACACATGCTCTATCACCACGCCACGCACAATGATGAGGTCATGATTCATTCCATTGCAGAACGTTTCAACGAATCCATGTTCGAGGTATATCAACTGTATGCAATGTCCATTTGTCACGTATGCGGCTCGTATCAGTGCCCATATTGTCCTGTGTTCAGCCACTCTGGACCAATGCTACGGGCAACGTATTTTATACTTGGTCCTATGTTAGCCATCTTCATTCTACTTCGTGCAGCCGCCACGGAACGATAGCAGCATTGAGTCTAACGAGACAAGGTCTGGCAGGCGAACACTTCACGAATGAATGGAATGGTAATAATAATATTAGGCACAGGAAGACATTCCCTATCGAGAACAAGAAACTCTAAGCACTTGTCAAATGTGTACATAGCGTACTACCGCTATTGTTTTTGCTGACGCATTGCCATAACGTAACAGCATAAAATAAATAACGCAGGACTTCAATCTTTCTGTTTGTACAATCATTTCGAGTCACATGACCGAATGCTAGAGGCAGATGTTAGCTAATTCCCTAGATGATTTATTATTATTTGTATTCTACCAATATCATCTGGCTCGAAATGCGTTTAGCACGATGCTTATATACAAGAAAACATGAATAGGAAAAAATTCCAAAAGTAAATACCGCTATTAAGTGTTTGTACGTTCACGCGAGGCTAATATCTATTTATTAAATGATAATGAGAATAATAATAGTAATAATAACGGTTCTTATTATCAACCAGCACAATCAAGAGGGTTATTATGAAGCGCAGGGCGATGGTGAAACACTGGTGTCTATGTAAAAAAAAAACGAAAAAAGCATTTATGTCTGATTTGCTGAGGGTTATGTACTAAAAGAGTAGTGCACACTTATTGTTAGTGATGCTCCTTAACGTAGATACGAGGATGCCTGTATATAATACAGACATTAAATAGTGTCAAAAGCCAGGATTTACATACGGAGGACAGGCGCAACAATACTGAGACTGATACAATGTAATTTAACGGTGTGTATTAATATACGGACCAACTGACTGAAGACTAACGAGAAATGATCAAATCAAGAAAACCGGGTCCACTAACTTCCTTTAACGTAGCTATTTTTCTCAAGATGAAAGCACTAAAGACAAAATGATATAGTATGTATGATATGTGTTAGTCTGGTCAAAGAATTGGGTTGCGAGCCGATAAACCAGTCAGTCAATCTACCGATGTATATGATGGATGCAAGGTATTTAGATATGGTTTGTATTGATGGCCTATGTGAGGCAGTTCGTTCTAGTTTATTATGAAATTACTCTTTAGTAAAAAAAAAAAAGTATGTCCTTATTTTTCTTGCATACAATGAATCGATATGACCGCCATGTAACAAACGTTTTTTCGTTATTCTTTTTTATATAAACATTTTTACAACAATCTTATTTACAGTCTAATTATAGAATCTCATCTTGTACATACAAAAATCTTTAATTTTACACAATATTGACTACTAATAAAAGATAAAAATGAAATGAAAACAACGATAATTATAATCAGTTTTTCTTGATTGAAAATCTTACTTCATTGCTCGTATTTTTCCGTCCCTGCACATTTCTAGCCTGTAATAGCGATGAAGTGACGATAACGTACCTGTTGTTTGTATTTTATGCCATATTCTATAATGACAAAATTCTTTTTTATGATCATAAATAGAATTATAAATAAATTGCAAAGGTATGTAAGTTAGCATTTTCTATAGAAAAGAAACTGACACTGATGACAATAGTGCGTGTTTAAGCAGCAAGAAAAAACAGTCTGTGAAATGTTCTTTGGATGAACGTCAGCTTCTCTCGGTGATGATGCAGTGGTTGTGTTGCTCCTTGCTAAATTTAGGGACCCATGAGATGGCCTGCGTAGGTTCGAAACTGGACGCAGTCATACCCATGTTTCATGCTGGAGACCAGCCGTCTGAGGCAATTATTGACGACTCGCATAAACTACTTTAGGTAATTAAATTTTTGCTTTATGACGACTATAGGAAAAAAAAAGGATCTTCTAAGAGCTTTTATTATATCAATTAACGCCGTATTTTGCTATAGCCCTGGTGCAAAAACACAGCGTTACATCAGATTATAAAGAAATTCATAGAAATTTTGATTGCATCAAATCTTTGTAACACACAAAAACTCTAACGATATGAAGAATACGTGTTACGTACCCATCCAAGGTAATAGCCGGTCTTTTCCAAGCGTAACCACTATCAATTTTTTCTATATCAGTTAATAGATATTCAAGGAAGGTGACATTTGTCAAGTGGCGCAATGTATGCTCATAGACTTTGGTGTTTCTCACAAGATATTACACTCTTCCTTTTCATAAGGTCGTACTTATTTAGGTCCAGTCCTCAATAAGGTCTATTTTTACAGAGACAGTCAGCGACGCTTCCTTTTCCCTTGCTCTATGTTGTCTTTGTTTGCCAGGTCAAAGCTTTCCAAATCACTTGCAAACAGTGTACAAATACATATCTAGAATGACCCCCAAGCAGGATACTCGTGGAGGACATTTCGGCTTAATCAACCTCTCGTAAAGGCCGCTAAAAACGTATGAGTGTAATAATAATTAGCGTTGCGGACATTTAATGTACTGGCTTAAGAAGTTATTGACCAGCGTAGGTTGAGCTATGTAGTTTAAGCAGACAAGAGCACTTATATAGAACGCCTCTATACTTTATAAAAAAATAATTGAACAGTGAAATATAGTTTAAACTACAATACCAATATATTAGCGAATATCTTTGTTTTTTTTTAGTCATTCTGTTTAGGGCTATTAGCCTAAATGTCTAAATTCAGTAGCAGCATCGAGCGATTGACCGAAATGAAGATCGACGTGACACCGAAGCTCAGCAAGGTTAAGAAATACATCACTGATTGGCTAAACAATTACTGTTACTTCGAAATTTCAGATATCGTCGAATTTGATCGAAATTGGCTCCGCGCCCGACCTAAATATCTGCGTGCGGAAGCTGTCTCTCTCCTCTTTCTAATGATGATACTGTCGCCTTCTTTTTTTTTTTAAAAACTGTGCTGAAAGAAAAGATGCTGAAAAACGGCTACAATTCGATTTAACATGCGCCAGATGCACTTTCCCATCATCGCTGCCACATCTACGTTCTGCGCACGTACTCGAAGCACTGTATTATTGAATTATGAGATGTTCAGGATTTCCTGTCCAGCCCCGCCTTGCCGTTTGACATCATACAGCATGTTTTCGATCGGATTCAAGTCAGGTAAACTTCTAGGCCATAGCAGAACATCAACACTGTTAGCCATAGATGTTTCATAAACATACTTTGCCATATACTAGTATAACTTGTCACATTTGAACGCATAATTCCTATTCGAACAGCATTGTCTAAGACCGCATTTTTCTTCTGAACTATCACACTGTATTGTTATCTGTTTATAGCTCCTTTGATGAAATCAGGGGCTCGTGGGAAACGTCGCTGTAAATCACGGCCAACATAATTATACTTTATTCGGATATTTAACCTTCTGAATGATAGAGGACTTTTGAGGCTTTTCACCGAACCTCTGTATACGGGTTGAGCATTACTACCTTAAATCACAAAATTCAATAGATCTGGAAAATAGACCCCTTCCCAGTCTTCAACTGTTTAACTTTAGAGTTGTCTACCCTACTTGAAACGCGCTTACGACAGCTGAAATCGCTTGTTCCGACGCATCGCTCGAGGGTCCTTAAGGACACCGATTGCCCGCTTTGCAAAAACTTTGAGAAACCGCTATAAATTGATCTTACTGTAGCTCGTTTAGTATGATCCTGTCTCCCTGCTGTGTTGTGCATCGTTCTTGATTTTGTTTCCGGTACTGTTTTTATGACGGAGATTATCTTCTGTGCTAAATTATCAGCTGCACGCTTTAACATTTACTCGACAAATTATATCCGCGATCACCAATACGACTTGATGTAGGGTCACAAAAGCACGAAAATCGTCACAGTTCGCTGCGAGATACAGAAACATTGTCGTTGAATAGATAAGCATGACGATAATTGCCGCACTACATTTCGAATCGTTTCTTTCTCTCCACAAACGAGAGAAGAGGAAACGAAATTGTGCATAATGTTCTAAATGTTCGTCCACGTCGTGTTGAACAGCCATTGAACTACACGTCTCAGTAAATGCTCTTCCTCTACAGCAGTTCCCTCTAGCGACCGTGTGGTTACATGTGCCACCATCAGGAAGCAAAGGGGGCAAGCACTGAAAAGCTGCATGCAGGTATTTAGTGTGGGTCGGAGTTGATCAGAGTTGACAACGTGCCAGAATTCTAGGTAGCTTTTTTGAATAGTCAATTACTACAGAAACGTGAAAATTGTCAAGCGTCCCGTATTTGGTCTTCAAAAGATTTCCGGTCTGGCATGGCCTACTTCCAATTTTGGATCTTTCGGCCAGTACGACTGAAGCAGTAAATTGCGCGCGTTCTATTTGTTTGGCGTCACAACCTCTGTGTTCGTCGATATTCTAGCTAATAACGAAGATCGTCTAGAGGACAAGACTAAAACTGAAAGTCAGTGTTAGGACTTGCATCATGAATGACGTGAATTCGGTCAGCTTAACATTAGAAAACGGGTTCTACAACTTAAAAAAAAGACTAGACATAATCACTGATCTTTTGCAATGCCAACGACAGCGATACACCCACGCGTGGACTTCGAAGTACAAGTTGGTGCTGGAGAAGGAGGGTGTGGGCTATATGTATACAAATGATTTCAGCATTGCCGGGATTACACTATGTATTCGTGTTCACGAACGTTGCTGCTATATAGTCGTCAGAAGTGTTCAGTATTTGATGCCGGCTAAAGGGAAAATCACGTTTCAAATCTACGACTGCACCTTTAGCGGCGACCTTGAAAATCTAGGTAAAAATCCTGAATCGGCGCCAGCTGTGGGAGCCTCCATGCAACTGCTGTGTACAAGCATGCCTACTAAGTCGTTACTTTCTCTTGGTCTTCTAATCGAACTCGAATTCAGCCCCCCGGTGGAAAAAGGGACCCACGAACAATGCAGTTGTAACTAGTTGCGCTAAACGCTTCAACATCACACTTACCTTACTACGCATCCACTAGTTCTGTATATAACTGATATATTATCACTTTGTTGAGATAGCAGCTATAAGGAAAGTTTCCCGATACGCGTGTGACCTACATAACGTCAATATCGAAGCCAGAGACATCGTAGAAGATAGACAAGAAGTAAACTTTCTACCTCCAAGCTACAGAAATAGATCTCGGATCGGAATTACCATACCAATAGCTACCGATATCAGTGCTGAAATAAGCTCGTGCCAAAAATGGGTCGCTCGTACCGATCAAAAAGTAAATAAAACAATCCGCTGGTAAGCAGTTACCTTGTTCCATATGCCAGCTGCCCCTAGAACTGTGTGCGTCTTTCAACTTATACGAAAATGACTAAAATGATAGATCTACAGTAGTGCTCAGGTAACCCGTGTAATTTTTTGTTTAAAGAGCTGCATAATCTGTCGACGTCGAGTAATTCCTTTTAATCAGGGATGGCAAGGCACAAAAGCGAAAATACGAATTCGTAGGAGTCATCAGGGACCTGAGTGAGGCTCAGGATGAAAGCAACTTCGATTGCGCACCGCGCGATTCAAGCCCTAGCAAAAGCAACATTTCTATCCTATCTATTTTATTGCATACACCAGATTCTTTATCGCGCTTCCCATTTTGTACGAGTTGAATTACGGCGCATAATGGCAAATCTGGTGTTTTCTTTTGAGACCCTTCTCTAGGAATATTTCCTTCTGGTCCACATACTTACTGAACAGATTGAAACAAAAAGTAATTAAGAGCTGAAAAACGTAATTTTTCGTTGTCTAACTTTTGGTCTATTACTAATGTGTTGCATTGAATTAAATCGGTCTATCTGTCCGATGTCCGCAATCTGAGAAGGACGGGCCAATTCCTAGCAGACATATAAACATTCAGCCAATCTGAATTAAACGAATTACAAAGCGGGACTCTTTTAGGATAGATGCCACCACTCGAAATATATACATATATATGATTTAGATTTGAGACTGTGATCGAAATTAGACGGCCTGCAGGCGATGACTATTTGGATATTTTTTTTTTTTGCAAAATGTCTAGACATTCGTCCACGGGAACGGTTTTTGAATCAATTGGCAGGTACTTGACTTTTAATCTTAACGACATCTTTTTTGCTACGACATTGCAGACGCTTAGCAGATACTCTGAAAAAGTTATTGTGCTCCAACTAAGAGTACTTACAAATGTTTAAACAAATTTTTTTAAGTTGAAAAAGCATCGGTTATTACACGAGTAAAAACGGAATGCATGCACAAACTAGACACGCCCGCTGTTTCGGTTCTTGTTTGGAAAATTGATTTAGAACAAAATAACAATTCAAATCCATTTTCAGTCGTAAATCGTACTAAAGAGCAGAAACAAACCTAAGATGCATATATGAATTTATCTTTTTAATTTTACGGGATAGTTGGTGATGCTGTTTATATTGGGAGTGGTGTGCCGTCGACAGATGGGCAATCTGTTTCCCTTCTCTGCAACTTTTAAGTTGTCCTCTCAAAGGCACGACCGGACGATCACGTACAGTTGATCACCAGCTCGAGGCCACTGTTCGCTGACTGGCCCCTTTTCTTTTTTTAATTTTGTTTATTTTATGCCTGTCATTGTTATCAGATGTGTCGTCGTTCGTGACAGCGTAGAGTAAAGCATCTGAGACGGATGTTGACGCCAACGACAACAGATACCCCATATCCGTATAGTGAACTACCAGTCTCACCGATATAGTCGATAGGATATCATGTGATCGCAATACAGAAAGTATCTCGGGAAATACTATCATTGAAAGCAGTACGTGACCGGTCATTTAAGGAGACGTTGAGAATAACTCATTTGTTAGGGCTATGCATGTTTTAAAACTTTTTTCATGTGAAAATAACCTACAAAGCAAGAATACGGTTTACTATAGTAAAAAAAACAAAAAAAAAAAAGGTAATTGGTTTCTATCGTGACCTGGGGTGACTGCTAATAATATGTGGATATTTTAACGAAGGTCCAAAGTCAAGTCCAAGCGCTTGACATTATATCGCTCTATGTTAATGCCATAGACTTCAGCTCGACTGTGAGCGGTATCAAAGGTTTCCGTCGTGTTCTAATAATGATCGATTCAGATGTCCTCACTTCTTTTTCTTAGTTGTTTACATTTGACCTGCCAAGGCCGCGTGCTATAGCTACGTGCCCGACCCGGTTCTTGATCGGAGCGTGTGCTTACATCGGTAACCTGTTGGTTAGAGATCTGTTGTTCGAAATGACAGTTTTAGAAGTATCGGATATGACAGATTTAATACATTTATGCGATATAATCCAATACGGCCCGTCGTGTTGTTGGCCCGCGACTTCGTTGATGTCCAAATTTCAGTGTATAGACCCAGTTCATTGTAGCAGCAAAATCATGAATGCAACCATTGCAAAAGTCACAACCAGCCACAGGAACCGCTTGACGACAGTAGAACAGATACTCCAATAAACATTTTTTTCAAATAAGGATATTACGACGTCCTTAATGTTTCATTATCTATTTTCTGCAAACTATGAGCGATCGTTAAGAAGGGTCTGCATAACACAATAATCCATTCCACTATGTTCCTTTACGCGGGTATGATTTCTATGAGCATCTTACAAGCTGCACTGTTAAACATTGCACAGTCTGCATAAACAATACAACTAATCTCATCGCTGGTTGCCCCCCAGATAATTTCGTGTGGGTGATCCGCGTTGTTCGTTTTAGAAAGAAATTTAGATATGCTAACCGAGGTGTTGGCGATATCACCTTCGTTGAAGTTGAACCAGCATCCTAGGCGATTTGCTAATTATCAGTTAAGTACTGCAAAATCAAAGAAGTTCACTAGTCCCGCTCCTCTACCTATGTTTTTTCTATATTGGCTGTAATCGGGATCAGATACACCAGCGCTACGTATTCGCATGAAAAGAAAGCCGTAAACGCTACGTATTCGCATGAAAAAAAAGCCGTAAACGCTACGTACGAGATTGGCGCCATGGTAAAAATCGCCTCCTGTTCACACATTTGAATCTTGACATGCAACAACGTTCTAGTGGTACGCTGTTTGATCTGATCCCAAAAACGGTCCCATTAAACTGATATAGAGATGAGGCATTTCCACGTTGTCTACTGATAAGTGAGCTTAAGGGTGTGTTTAACTAGGAGAAGCGACTTTCTTTTGTGGAGTTGTCAACTGATGGGGGAGAAACACTCGGATACGTACATTCGGATGAGGTGGCAACGTCAAACTAACGTTCGAATGCTAAAACTACGGATTTCAAGCTCGCCGAAAACCTTATTAAAGGTCTTTCCCGCAATTTTTGTTTTAGCTTTAAGGTATTCAACATATCTGTTTCTATGTATATCTGTTGACGCTTGCTGATAATAACTACAAATCGCTAGAGTTAGGAAAGGCGTTATGTAAGCAGTTTATGGTAACCGCACCGATTCAGCTAGGGGAGAACTTTCAGAAATTTCGGAACTTCAGTGCATGTACCGTTTTCCGACTTAAACTGGCCACTTCAAAATCCGCGTGCTTATTTTAACCGAACGACGACGGCGATCAGCAAGCGTCGATGACTGTTTCAGCGGAATTTTAAGATGGTGCTGGTGAGCTCGTTACGGAAACCAGGCGAAGAAACTGTGCAACAGTTCTCGGCATACTGTATACGAAGAATATTGTTACAGGAACCGCTGTCGACACGATCAGCGATTACTTTGCCATGGAGCTGAAGATTCTCACAAAATCGATGGGTTTAGATGAATTAAACAACAATTCCAACGTACACAATGCGAGTACGAGCGAGAAGCCCCACGATATCGTTCGACGTATTTCTTGCTCAGTTATCGGAAACCCAATTTTGCCTTATTGCGGGTATACATTATCGATTGCGGGTATACATATTATTATTATTGTTGAAAAAATATGGGTGCCTCACTGGAGACTCATTGTTCTACTTAGCTGGCAACAGATTTATCATTTTAGCTGTCAAATGCGGCTCGTCCCTTACTGACCACGTTCACCTCCACTGTCATTACGATCGTCAAAAGGCTAAAAATGTTTTTGTCAGATTGACTGTTTAAAGATAACTGCATACACTGGCAAGCAGTATTTATAAAAATGCCTTTACGATAAATAATACCGTTCTGCTCCAGTCCTAGCCATTCCTTATTCCTCTGCAGAAGATCTCATCATAGTCGATTTTACGATGCAAAGGAAAGAAGATCTCTAAGCAAAGCTAAAGTAAATATACAATGTCTCGGTATATGCGAACGGTATCATGGTAAGGAGTGCCAAACGGCTGCTGCTGGATTGACGTAAACTAGACTTGCAAAGCAATAGCTATTTCTATATTGATAGTGACAATCAATTTTGATTGATTGCTTCGATCTATAAACCTATCATTAGAACCGCTAATGCAATGGCACAGTTTAATGGAGGTCTTCGCCTAGATGTTGTACTAATATGAAAACCAATCTCCCATTAGCAATCCACTCATTTACCTTATCTATCATAATCTTTGCATGTAAGCGTCCATGTGCTTGCACGGCAATGGCTCGACACGGCAGATCATGCGTCTAATAGCCAAGGCACGATAGCTCATGGTCTACTCGAAACGAAAAAAAAAAAGCAAATAATCCTAAGTTTCGTTCAAAGCGTCTAAGGCTTGTTTTTATTGTTATGCAACAATGGTCTTGTCCTCCAGCGACAGTCATAATAAAGCGTTCCTATCATTTTTTCCCTTTGTCTTTGAAAAAGTGCACAAAACGATAGTGCTTGCTTAGAATACCGCGTGCGCGACAAAGGGTCACTACTACTATTTGAATCAGATACAATAGGCAAACCTTCCTTCAGCGTAATGTGTCTACTGTAGATTTTGGAGATTATTCCTAAAGATCACGCACATTGAACACGGAAATCGGGCAGTCACTATAACCGGTACAATTCTTTCCAGCCTTTCCTCGCTCCGTAGCCTCATTATAACTCGCCATCTCGGGAACACTATTTTCCGGAATCCTAAAAATAAAAAAATGTACAGTTTTTAACAATTATTTGTTTGTTCCCCTACAATTATTTGAAAAAAAAAAAATATATTTTCTATTGTTAGTTCTTGTGTTCTACTGTTTAACATTCACAGGATCTATAAAGGTGTGAAAAATTTTTGACCTATGTCGAACATTGCATGATACATATATCGGCTAAGTACATGATCGACGCAAGCATAACGGTGCAATGCATTAGAATATGACAGACGTGAGGAGAAGTGTGACGATCTGTCCAACGAGACCCTCTTCATCCGCCTGCGGGAATTTGGCAGCTTCGCAAATCGCTCGAAGAAGACATTGCTCTCCTACGAGGCCCACTTGATTTAGCGATAACGTAATGCCTACAAGCGAAGTCCCATTAAATATCGTCAAAACATATTTAGGTTGTACATGAATAAGATGCACGTGAATATTTTGAAAAATAAATCTGTGTGTGTGTATATACAGGAACATGTATATCTAGTAACGACGGTAATATAAATCAGCGGTGTCTAGTCGGTGTAACGACACTGGTTACTGGCATGACGGCAACATTTGTTACCATAAATTCTTAGGAAATATTCATATCCTTACACAAGTCTGGGTTTTTACAGAATAAACACGCGAAGGAACGCGAATTTCAAGTGACCGCTTAATGTGATCAGGCGCCACCGGCCTATCTCTACACGCAGAGCTGTGAGACGTTCGGTTGCGGGATAAATACCCAAATAACCTAAATTTTCATCATTGCAAATCCTTATCCTTAAGTCAAGAAGGGAATATTATATACACACAAGGGACTTACTTCTGAACAGTTGCAATCGTTCCTGAAGAGCCCTTAGTGTTCGATCAGGAGGTAACACGGCCCTATTTTCACGGGATCCAAAGCCTGTCGTCTTCACGAGTTCTTTCATTTCACGTTTGATTTTCTTCATCTCGCGGCTGACGCTTGTATCTGTTTTTAGTGGGTTCCGCTTGAATTTCGTTTTTTTGTGCATGATGTCATTTTGCGTAGGCGCAAAGCTTACATCGTCGGCTGGACCAGTCGATGCATGCGACACAGCGCGACAATTTGTGTTCCGGGTCAACAATATCAAGTTCACATTTTTGTTAGAAAGACTATGCAACTATAGAAAAAATTTCATTGGTGTTTTTTGCGATGGTTCAGGGAGAAAATCTGTTAGTGGCGAGACAAAACAGTAGCTGACGTGTAACACGTTGGGTAGATGTTTATTCGTATTAAAAACGATCAAAAGAATATTTAATATTGTTTGTTTTTCGCGCATCAAAATAAACATTATGATTGTTATCGCAGTTCTCGATATCTCTTTGCTGTGTGATGGCCTGACTTCCACAGTCGCTAATCATAACCTAGTTACTCATTGATTTAGCAGTACACTTTCTACATCGAGCTTGCTTCATCCAACTCGCAACAAATCATCTCATGGAATCGTTGATAAAACTCTATCGCAATTAGAATTTAGATAGTGAACATTATTTTTCGCTGTTACCCAATCGTACGCGGCCGAACGTGCTCTGATCCAGCTGCTTTTTACTCCTCGGTTCGTCGAGTTCCCTGATGGCTTCAGGCTCGGAATCAAGTTCCAGCTCAATTGGAAAGGAAATTCCTGTTGATATAGAAAAGGGGCCTCTTTCGGAGACCACCTGCCGCACAAAAAAAGAAAAGCCTAGCTTGTAAAATGCATTGAAAATAAATACTATATTATTACTAGGCAAATACACCGGTCATATGGAGCTTTGTACCTATCTCGTGGATTTGGTCTTCAGCGAGGACAAACCATTATATATCGGCTTCGGTAACTACTGTTGGAATTATGTTTTGACTTTTCATTGTAATGCACCACACAATTACGTTCGATCATCGGGAGTATTGTCACACTGCTTACTGATAATATGTAAATTTGTTTTCTTCATTGCAGTAACATTATATTGCGAGCTTATCGATACCCAAGAACTACGTTCTGTTATAGATAGAACCGAATAAACGAGCAGATGAAGATTAGTTATACTGTCAGTAAATGGATGTAGCCGACACGAGTTCGTGTGTAGCGTAACACTGATGAAACAAGAAGATGTGACGATACTAAGATAACATGTGATAACAATGATATAGTAGGTGCACACAATGTGCTACAGCTGAATATGAAACAATTGATCCTTTCACTATAGAATAGTTCTCCCATTGGGCAAAAGAGGGCTTTAAGAAAAAGCCTACTTTATCCAGTACAACATCGTATCATAGCCATCGATGAGCCGTAGAAACTGTGTGAGTACAGCCAGAGAGCACCCTTCTTCGCGCCCATTATAATAAATCTGCAATAGTAAATTTGGTTAGATATCGTCACTGGGGTACCCAGTTGCTGTTCGCCGCGTAGCTCTCGCAAATTTAACTAAGGTCCTTACCCACTAATGCAAACGATCCTCAAAAATGACCTATCGACGAAAAATAAACATATTTTTCTTATTATGCCTGAATTTCGTTGCTATACAAACTAAGGAGGCTTTCGTGGAAGGCTCACAAGAACCTCAAATACAAATCATATATCATAGCAGTAAAACAGGTGCTCTTTCATCATGCTTATGCGAACGAACACCATCATTTATGACTCGACTCTGTTACGCAAAAAGTACCCAGTGATTTTCGACGAAAAAATATTTGTCTATTGTACAAACTGCGGGTGAAGACCGAGAGAGGACAGATTAACGAACCGAAGAGAGCGCACCTCGCAACACTCCGACCAAACTTTCACAAAAGTCATTTAGTCTATAACCGGCTTTCTAATCACTTAAGCATCTTTTGGGCAAAAACCTGCCGACCGCCGAACGGCCCACACAAAAATAATACTTTGGATTTTTTCTACGAGGCATAATCAAACCCGGTACCGATATGCCAATACCAAATTATTTACTGCCGTTTCGTTTGCAACGGAAAGCAAAATGCCTTTTCTACGGCGACTGCGAACCTTATTGTGATTGCAGATCCACGAGCTTTACATATCGTAGGTACAATTTATTTTTGTGGTATACTCCGTAAGCTTGTCGCAAAAATAATTTTCTGTGCGTGACAAAAAAAACATTTTTCAATAGTGCAATTACAAATAAACATCGACGTATGATTATTATTATTATTTTTTTTCTCAAAATCGGTACGGATGCGAGAGTGTCAGGGTCTACTGCGGCCGAGGCTCAGCAAAACGTTTGTTTCCTTATTCATCAAAAAGATTAAATGTACTTTTATGAAAATTGAGCACATCTGAAATAACATCATTCATAGCTATCTCAACGTGTTTAGAGTGGCGTGAACCGCTTCCAGGGTCAAAGACGAACGCCGGGCCAAAAACTATCTTGTAGATTGCCAAAAATTTCTCATGGCCATTTCATGGACAGTTGTGAAATCACAAAGGTCCTAATGATCGGCCGACAGCCGAGAGTGTTTATTTTTTCGTGAACGTTTGCACTGGACAACGATAAAACTGAAAATACGTGCCACAGCTACATACTTCGGTGTAAAAGCTGACTCCTACCTTGAGTTTAGGCTTGGGCTTTAAGCGGGCGCAACCGAGCGATACTGTTAAAAAGAGCAAGCTAAGTAAAGTATCGCAAGCGTTCTTTCTTTAGAGCAGCGATTTTTACACTGATTTATATTTTTTAGGTAAAAGCAACACTATCTGAGAAATGCTTTGAGATGATTAATTCAAATACATTGTTATAGCACAATAGGGAAACCGATTCATATAGAAACAAATTTAATCTAACGGAAGTACGCTGTGCTCTGTGAAAATAAATACACTGAAAGAGCAGCCATACAAATGCTCTATCCTACTTAAAGAGTGAGCTATTATAGATATACACTAACAATGTTGATAATCATCTGTTTTCTGTCTTCTCCTGGATATGTCCCGTATCTGTAACTTAACAGGCTATGTGATTCCTTCTACTACTTCGTTTAAGCCACTTATTGGAATATGTAGCCAAGCGCGCGTCGCACAATTCTGTGTAAATAAACGATCTCACTCATCGCCTCGACAATTCTGTATAGATTCTAGCAGCTCCATGCGATCTCACTGCACGTTGCATTCTCCTTACCTTTGCCTGACTATTGAGTAACACATCGTTTACAGACCTTAAACTTGGGAGTTACTTCGACAGTCGTTGCCGGAAATGGCGGCTTGAACAATCGCGACGGACCACCTGCGTTGCCCATATCTTCCATCTGGCCCAGCCAGGCTGTTGCTAATAACACAATTTGCATATACACCGACATCCTTTAAAATGAAGTGGAATGGTATTTGCTACTCGTTTAGACTACGACAAGTTCCTAGAGCAATTTCACACGATTTAAGGCTCTCTTTTTGTTTCTGCCAAACTCATACAGGGAATTCCGCGTCGTAAACGCCGAACGTCCACAATGTGCCGTTATGATTAAGCCGCCATATAAACGTTAGCCAACGATCCTTTGACATTCGTGGTAAAAGTTGACAACGGCTGTGTCCCAGTGGAAGTTGCTTCGGCACTGCGATATGTCCAGTGTGATATGCGCAAACCTTACGCAACTTATATTTCACCCTACAACTACAATTGACGGATGCTCTTTACCATTTTCTCTTTTGAGCTAGGGCCTGAAGGCGAATCAAAGTGGTTCTTAGATTCCTTCTTATCAAGATGATTGCCGGGTTTAAGGGTGCAGTCACCCGTAGCACAAACGGATGGGTATTTGTGAAAGCAAAGGTTACACATCCTATCGAGCTTATGTAATATATACCGGACTTTGGAAACTGCGTCATTTCTCGCTAGATATGATTACTTCAATAAATTTTACTATTATTGATGCTTATTAGTAAATCGAGGCTGTTATTGAGTCATGAACAGGAAGCGTCTTCAGGCGGCAACAATTACATTAGAAGCCTTTTTGAAAGGTTGCAAAAATAAATTTTCCTGATCTTGAAGTACAGCTGACAAGGTAAAAGAATCTACTGGGATCGCGCTCTGGATCGAAAATGCTCCCCGGGTGCGACTGAATTTTCATAGTGGTCCTTCAACAGAAGTAACGGGTGGATGCCCGCCTGCAGCGCATTCATTACCTCTACTAGAAAAGTGAAATATTTCTTTCGCTACTGACTAGTTACGCAAGAGAACAAACGTTTATAGGCGTGTGTTCAAACAGATAACTGGTCCTACTATTGTAATCTGCTGTTAATATTTTTAAGTGTGAATTTTTTTGTTAACGTAATAAAATGATTAATGTCAACCTGTACCTTTAAGCGTGAATCCGAAGCGTGTTTTTTGTGTTCTTTTCTCGTCGAACCAAACTGACTCGCCGTAAGTAATCTAAATGGTCGACCTAGTTTTTGGATTTGGATTCTTTAAGAGTGCTTCTTAAAGACTGTGTTTAGACGGCATATAGTTTTTAATGACGTTTTGCGTATTTTAAACATGTCGACCTGTCCAATACCGCTCGAATCGGAGTTTTTCTTTACAATTATATGAATGTCTTTTTGACAGTATGAATGATCAGATCGAAATTGTCACAGCAAACTTTGATAGACAGTCGTTCAATTACGTCGTGTACGTAGAAATCTAGCATGAGAAACTCTGCTGCTAGACGCTTATATGCGATTACTTGAACATATCAGGATCAGATTTTCAAACAATCAGCCCTGCACTAACTGGCCAATGTGTGTACCATTTTGCTATAAGACGTACAGCCTGCGGTCAGACACTTTATCTACAGACGGTCGCACAGTCGTTTGTAGCAGACGCTTCCTTGTTGGCAGTTAAGCGTTGCCGAGAAAGGGCGCTAGCGTGGAGTCTTCTTCTTTGGGCACCATACCTAAAACAGAAGCATTGGCTAGGAATCTAGTTTTACCCGAAATACGCACATTCTCAATATAAACATAATAGTATCGATTGTTTCTCTTTGTATCGATGCTGAGAATTTTCTCGACAGGGAATAATTATGGGCGTCTGGGCGCTTCATTCTCAACCAAAGTGAGAAGCACATGTTATCGAGTTATTTTCGAAGCTTTAACGGCCTCAAAATGTATATGACTGCTCTTTCTGATATATAAAGTGTTGTTTCGCAACTACAATCTTACCTGTAATATCGTACACTGCCTGTGTGTTTGTTGGCGCCTCACCTAGAAAAATTTCGCTAATAAAAAGCTTGCACACTCCAAAGGCGGAATGTACGCCGCACAAAAACGATACTGGCACAGGCTTTTGTCGCTGTTGTTAGCGCTTTTGATACCTGTAGAAACTGCAACATCGGTTAAGTGCGGGTCGTTCCTTAAATTACCAAAAATATTTAAATAGTATAATATCTGCTGGATATCGTTGTAGACAACTTCATCGCAATCAATTTTACTTTTAAGGGCAACGCGTCTCATAACTTTGATTTGTAGCTGCTGCGGTAGTTGTTTATTTTCAATTAACCATATTTTTTTACAAATGAGGACACATATTTGAGAATTGTCAGCTAAATATAGATGTGCGCAGAATCCACTCTGCTCCTCTGAGCGCGCAAATCATGTAATGCATGGTCACCATGTCTGAAATATGTCGATGGTGTGGTTCCTGCATTCGACAATTGAGCAACTTCTCTCCGCGATATTCTATAGGGTCATTTTTGGCCAAAGCGCGTGACTGAACATCCATAAATTGAACGTTTTACACCGGGTTCTACAACCTATCTGTAAAATTTATATAACACAGCCTGCATCTTTTAATTATCTTCTTTGGTAAAAAGTAATAATAACAGTTATAATATAAACTGATCTTTGCTTAGTTTCCGATTATAAAACGCTATTTTCCGCGATGACCGTATATGGTCATAGTTAACTTTAATAAGCATAACTAGGCGTCCCATTTTAATGGATGTCTACTTCTGGAGAACGTGCTGGAAATCCTTCTCTACGAGCCGGCATTTTACGTTGTAGAATTATCACTATCTAAATGTAAATTTCGTATCTACTTCTTGCAGATCTTGTGGAAGAAATTGTGTTGCGCAAGTTTCTTCAACTGTGTCGTAACGTTAGCCATTTCTAAGGCTCCCTCTGATCAGAAGCTCTGGCAGGAAACAAAGCTTGCCTCCTGTATTCAATTTAGAACAAAGAACAGATAAATCTGGTACGAACAGCAAGATAGCTGGCTAGTCTACTTGGTCACGCAATTAGAAGGATACGCTCCTACATCAGGCAAACCGTCGTAAAAACAACTAGGGCCTACATGGAAATTGTCACAATACTGCCAAACATCGATCGCCCTTGAGAATGGAAAAGGAAGCTTTTCATGACATAATAGAATTGATTGCGCTTTTCGAGGCATATGGCTGGACATTGTCCGGACCTATGGGAGTCACAGTTGAGAAGCTACTTTAAAATGCCCACCGAAAACTAGCGCTTAGGGTTGTCCAAGCCTAGCGTACTGTTAGCACAAATGCTGCCTAGTCCTGATAGGCATCGTTCTTTGAGGCGTGAGAGTTATAGAAAGGTGCATGCTTTGACACGACCCGGCAGATGATGCGGAAGACTAGGCCTTGAGGCTGTGGCAAAAAGAGCGGGAGGTAACACCTAATTTTATTCGAGAAAGGCAATAACCGCCATAATTTCTAACAAAAAGGCCTGAATAGCATGTCCAGTGGGATCCTTACTTACAGCATCACGCAGATTCTCATGAGTCACGAAGCTTTTAAATATAACATTTGCAAAACCATATGGGACATTTGTGTTTTCTGCACTGTGAGCCTAAAAGATGCGGCACACCACACGCTGGTCACCTTACCGCATTTACTGCAGTAAGTAACTGCAGTAGCGAAAGATACATGACAGCAGATATGAGGCATGAGGAAATTCAAATCCTTAATTATGGATGCGCGGAAGTGTTGGGGGTGCGGGTGACATTTTGATAAAGGAGATCATGAAGGAAAGAGAACGGCTTGTGAAGTTAGGGCCGAGCAACGTGGCATATAATGCTTTTTCAGGATCAGAGAACCCACGAGCGGTCATCCTTTTGTGCGAGGAGCGCTTGTCTGGGGTAAGGTGATCCTGTTCGATGATCCGGTGGCACTAGCCACTTCAGCCTATCAGCCCGTAGGACTACTCAAATGAATTTGAAATGAACTCAAATGAGGTCTGGCTAATTCTTGACTGATGACTGAGAAAATAACTGACGTCTAGCAAGTAGTGGTTTTTAGGGAAATAAGCCCAACTGGCGAGACTGCCCCCCTCGCATAAGATAGATATTACCCTCTAGTGGCACGTAAACTGTGTTTCTCAAACCATTTATAGAAAGGTGCCTCGGGACGCATACAAGTCGAGACGTTAGTCAGTTCCAAGCAGTGCCTCGAAACAGAATGTCTGCTTTCAGTTGCTCAACGAAGCCACCTTCACATTTTTTCGTAGAACGTTGATGCCATTAGCGTGGCAAAGAGCTCTAATTGGCGGATAACTATAGGAGCAGCAGCAGATACCGAAAACACTAGGTATTTAATTAGACTAAGGTTTTGTAGAATTTCTTGACTTCACGTCGCGCTCGCTTTCTGTCACTCAATGCGACCCCGATATCGTTTTGTTGAAACCGTTGGTATTTTAGTTCATGCAGCATTGTATAAATATGCATGACTGTTGGGTGTTGTTGAGTCGTAAGGTGCCAGCTTTTTATCCGAGCCTAAATTAACAAAGCCTACTAAAAGAATAAAAGTTGAACCTTCGTATCACCCTTTAACGTATTGGTAATAGCTTCGATGCAATTCGTCAGTACGATGACGATATTGATTCGGTTAATCTTTTTTTTTTGCAAAGATTGCATAGTCTTTGTACGATTCTTATCAGCATGATGCAAAATTAACAGCTCAAGATTGAAATTGTGTTCCAATCCTAATTGGCACACATGATAACGATGAGATTTTTCATGCCGATTGATTAATAGTAGTAAGGCTTTTTTAAAAAATCTTCTTATTGACTCCTACGTTTAAACAATACCCGAACAAGCATCGTTCACGTTAACTAGCAGCGTCTATGATTCAAGCCCTGTTCGTGGCATCGATGAGTCGCCAAACGTTACGTAGATAGCCAACAGTGAGCGAAAAAAGCATGCAAACAGCTAACTATTCGGGGTTTGGTCTATATTTTTGGCTGTTCACTAACAGCTAGTCAGCGCATACTCTGTTTAACTTGAACTATTTTTTCTATACCACAAAACGTGTAGTAAATGCCGAAAACGGTCAACCATGCTTGAGAAGCATATTTGACGTAGCAATAAAATGAGGAAATCTGTTTCTTCTCACTAACCTAGACGTAACAATTTTAAAATCATAGACAACTCGCGCCCTGTCTATCGCTGTTTCTTGTCTAATGGCGGTCCTATATATATTCATTACTTATTCAAAAAGCTAAGGCTCTCTTACGGCACTCTCCCTCGTTAGGCACATTTGTACCTGTTTTCTCAACTATACTCCAAACATATCTCAATAGAGTAACTTTATACGTTATTTCTGCCAGATGCCTTATTAGTTGTAAGTGTGTATCTAAAACACGGAATTCATTCACGAGAAAACTTGGTCAACTCCAACACTCCGATCTGGTTGACTGTTTTTTTTTTCAACGAACCCTGAAGTGGCTTTATTTTCATTTAGAATATACTTACCTAAAAAAGAAATATACCAGTTTATAAAAAAATTATAATATTAGTTTTCCTTGATCAATTCAAAAAGAGTGCAGTGTATGAAGGTCTCGTAAAGTGCATTTTCTATAAAAAGTGTCTATCAGTCTAACAATGCACAGATGGTAAGGCCCGATCTTCAGCCCGATTGTTCAGCTCACATATTATCTTGTAAATTAGCAGCATTCATAAAGATTCGGTCATTATTTACTACTAAGTGAGATCTGGGTGACAAGCGGATGCAAAGCTGGTTTTTGTTCAGAAGAGCTCTAATCTGTTGAGAAATGTTACACCTCTGCAGCACAGATTAACTAGTATAGAAACGTTCATGCTTAAAAGTTAATGCTACATGAGTTTTTTGAAGAGTACTTAAACCGATCAATCCATTCCTATACGTTGACTTCAAATCAATCTCCAGTGCAGATTAGCACGGTACACTCGAATTAGCAAAACATCAGAAAGTCACCTTGTTAGTGTAAAAAAAACTGCTTTGTGTGGTACGTCCAGATGCACAACTTGGGCTGCTTTGATTTGAAAGTGCTCAAAATTATGGCTCGCTGAACTTCTCTAAACCCCCCTAACTACGCTAATGTGTTTTTTTTTTGGAAATATGACTTTCATATAAATCCAAACGATGAATCTATTGACAAAGGAATTAGCACAACTAAAACTATGCGCCAATTTCGTACGAATTGATCAACATCGTTTTTTTTCTAAATTATCTATGGCAGTAGCAGGCTGCGAACTAACTAAAACTTCCCGTTGTAATATTAGGCTGTTACAAGCGAAGCCCGTTGACTTTGCAAATTAATGACTAGTTCGCTTAGAATGATGACTTTCATATGTTTTCCTTTATATTTTAGGCGTTTGTCCCTGCGCTCTGACAACTTCTGGACAGCCATATACATATTATTCGCATTTCCACACGTAGTTTTTTTTACCTATAATAAGCAGATTGATAGTTCTGGTTTAGATAGTAGCACCAAGTGCCTTTCTTAGAGCGTGGAGAATCGATGGGGTCTGAAGTTGAAACTGCATGTTTTCAAGTGCCGTGGCAGTCACGGATCTGTTGAGGAAGACGAGTTAGCGAGCTGCATTCACTGTTCCATTTTCGGCGTGTACCTCGTGCTAGTCGATGTCCCTGATGCTCATATTATCATTCTACGTCCGAATCTACTTGACACTGCCACCAAACTTGGTTTCTTTCCAGGGCGACGCCATCTCTCGCCCGACGGCCTACGGCAACCGTATGCTTCAGGCAGTTTTTGCTTCTTAAGGTTCCACCAATTGTACGTGGAGTACACCATCCCCATTTCCAATTGCCATGAGACAATTCATTTATTTACAATGTTTTACGTATCGTTAGTATTTGGGTTATATCTGTAATGCTGTAACATGTTACATGAGAGATGCTAGTTGGCCGACAAAGCCCTTACACTCTAATTTCTGCTTTCTGAAAAGTCTTTCGGATTGCGTAAATGTGTTCTTTCGTTCAGGTCTCGCTCGCCTTTCACCCTAATCTCGTCCATTCTAACACTGTAATTTCCGATCTTGGAACGTTTGCACCGCTTGTGTACTGTGCTTTCGCTCAAGGCCTCCTTGCCTAACGTCGTCACCAATTTCCTATGAGTTTCCGTAGCGCTGTGGCCCTGAGATATGAAGGCTTGACCAATCAACATTGACTTTAGGGACTAGAAGAAATTTTTCCGAACTCATTTCTTTTGACCGGTTTTCACCCCATAAGTTTCCAAAATACTGCAAAAGCGTTAACCACCTAAATGTCGTCTGCTAGTGACGCGTACTTAAAAAGTTATTCAATTTCAAAGTACGCTAAATTCGCTTATAACAGACTAATGCTTTCCGTTGTTTTATCGCAAAACAGGTAACCGTCGATAAGTGGCCTTAAATCAGCGAGCATCGAGTTCTTTAGCCAGAACCGCACGACGTCAAGAGTGTGGTGGTGAGTGATCGTCCTATGTATAATAATATTAAGTACAACAAATTAAAAAGACGCATTGGCTGCGATGATACTTGTTACTGGAATTTGTTTTACTGTTCACGTTGAATATAATGCATTAAATAGTTTCGTACTTAACACGCTTGATTTCCTCACGCAGTGTCTAATCTTTGTAGCTAGTTACCAACCCTTAGTTGTTTAGCTTTTGTTCCTATATATATATATATATATATATATATATATATATATATATATATGTGTCGGGTTAACGTACTGGAGAAAAATTCCCTCACGACTCCTATGGACACACTCCTAAATCCGTCTAAATGTTCCGTACTTGACGACCATGTGTCCGGCGTTGAAATCGGGCGGGCGGGCGTGCGGGCGGGCGGGCGTTTTTCTTTGAAAACGAAACGCGACCTATATGCTAGAACTAAGCCTTTTTTGAAAGTGGTAATGTTCTGTCAGGTTTACAGAATCATCGCTAATGGCGTCACCTTTATCTCAGCCTTTGCCAGCTACGCTCGATTTACATAGGCTCTTCTAGTAATAATTTTTCTCTTAATAATAAGTTTGTCACACTGTCGAGAGACTAAGTTCGTATTAAGAGATACCTTGATTTGTTGTTGTTGTCTTATTCATTGTGGGTATATGCTTTAGAACTACTCAATGGAGACGTGCTATCAATCTGTCGTTCAAATATGAGATTAGATCTTTGGCATATAGAGACGACATTGCATTTTAATCAAATCTGAAACGGCAAAAAACCTGCACAGATGATGCTCGTTAACTAATTAATTCACAGAGTTACCGTAACGATACTCTTACTACTGACTGAACCCTGACTATACGCTTACGCCTTTTGCCGCATTGTTCACCCTTCACTTTTTTTTAACTTTTCATGTTACCTGACCCTCCGTTACTCTGCTGTTGGCCCTTGAATTCGAACAGAACCTCAGCTTCAGCAGCTCTTAACTATGTTTACTGATTATTGCTGCGACTGCCTCTGCAAGACCCACCCTTCAGTGAGGTCTCATTGAATGGTAATTGGCTTAAACGCACGAATTTATCATAACCTCAGCACACTTCGCTTTTTTATTTGCTCACTAAAGTTTAGAATTATAATTTCAAGGTTGATAATTAATCATTAACGACCACTACAAGCAATCTCGTCCTGTCCCAGAACCTTCTTTCTTTCTTTCTTTCTTTCTTTCTTTCTTTCTTTGATTTTCATTCCAGTTAGCTAGTGCATATCGGCAGCTTACATACTGGGCAATTATGACATTGATATTAATAATCCCAAAGATAATTAGTTGAATCTATAGTTCCATACGGTGTGATCTTTGTAATACTACCCTTTCTTCTGTACCTCCTTGTCTGTTCGATTGTTCATGATTCCTCTATTTGGTTGTGTTCCCGAAAGTTTCGACCGACCGTGTTTCGGTCATTTCTCTTTGTTTTCATCATGATTGACTAATGATCGTTTGCTTTATCATCACCATCATCGTCCTCTAACGTTATATTTTATTAATAAATACATTATTACATATTATAGTTATCTCGCATATACACACGCACGCACACACATGCACGTCCGCACGCAGGCAGGCAGATACTGACAGTCACGCGATTTCGGCTTTACGTCGTCTTATCGTAAATCGTCGCCTGATTCAGTCGTGAGAACATTGCAATTGATCATTGATTTGAGTAAAGTCTGTAGTTGCTGACTTGTGGCTTGTAAAAAATTATCCCTATACAATTTTGTCTGTCCTATAGAATACGAAGGCATTTGTTCTTAATCATCTGAGAAAGCGTTAACGAAGCGGTGGCAAGTTAGACAGCAGCTCTGGCTGAAATATTTCTCAATTGGCCGTCACACAAATCATAATAGTAGTACTTGCGATATTTTCGATATGGTGCGCGTACCCTGCAGGCTTGCATGTCACAACATGCCTGATGCTGTTAATTGGCCCTACTGTTTGGCTTACTTTGCAGCTCTGACCTTATCTGTATCATGAGGAAACGTGCGCTGTCAGTCCATCTCATCGCTCAATTAGTAATAAACAAGCTGTTCGTGCTATCAATATAAGCATTTCCTCAAGCACACGTACGAGCACATTATTTCAAGCGAGATGTTTAAACATTTAGTTTGAAATATTAATATAACGATTGAATCGCTATACGATACCGTTATTCACACAGCAGAGGACAGATTCGATTACAAAGACCGAATATATATATGTTATCCCACACTCAATTTTTGCCCAACAATAAGTCAAACAAAATACTTGTGAAAGTTTAACGTGCTCCTTGCAATACAGGCCTCTGTAGCAGTTCACCTAATAAAGTTTTTGATGGTTGTAATTTTTACCTCGGATACACATTATCTGGCCGACTTTCAGTCAGTCAGTCAGTCAGTCCAAATACTTGATAACGTGTTTGTGTATATACTATTCGTATCGGCTTGATCGTCTAGCTCCTTGCCGACGGTTCCCGCATGCTTTTATCGTCTTGCTTCGACCGTATGTAACCCAAAATCCACAACACATGCTCGGGTCTGCATTATACTTTTTTGCTGATCGATAAACGCAATTTTCGTGTCATCTCTTTAGTTTACATCAATCAATCAACTAAGCACAATCGCGCCTTATGAACAGTTAACGGCAAATCAACAGCACGCAAATTATTATGCAATTACTAGATTAAGTAGGTATCGAATACACCTATATCAATAACCGATTAATTTATCATCACTTAATCAACGCTTCGGCAAGATCAGAACTCAGCCGAATGTGTCTGATGCTTGCCAACTTAGCACGCCGCAAGCCACTCGAACACGGACACATGCTGGACATATCGACACACTCAGCTGGAGTCAGTGCATCATAGCTTCTCTTCCATGAAGTGTCTTTTATACAGTATTTTGTTTCATTTACTGTGCTTAATCAGCCCCTGTAAACAAGATTTTCATAATTTCACCAGTGTACCGTTCGCCTACGACGTCGAGAATAGACTGGCTGGGGTAAATGGGAGTTGATGTTATTCCTGGATCTTCCCCTTTCCCCCCGTCGTTTCTACATGTATAAGAGACTCGAAAGCGCAAGATACGAATTACGACAAGAAAACGCAGCAGGCCTGTAGACGTGTGGCAAAAAGATTTTCCACGGTTTTGAAGTGTCGCTGAACTCGCGACCGTTTTCCACGTGCGATGGCGATGAAGATGATCGTGATGGCGATGATGATGATGATAATAACAGGGTGACAATTTCCTACGCAGGTGGGCTAATGGATAACCATTGGTTCAGGGGCATCGCAACGGTCATCATCGTCTAGTAGGCGGTCTTTAGGGATCTCCTTCTCTTCGCTGGTGGGACCTATCTCCTCTACACGACACTATCAGCGAACTATCTTGTAGAGCTGTGCACCGAATCGAATTTGGAGAGAAAGAAGGTAATGAGATCAAACGTTTTCAAGTTTCCCGTCACATTTCTACGCAACTATTGTTGGATTTAAAAGTCACGCACGAGTGCTGTACCAAATGAGGCCAGCGTGGTTACAACGTTAGCACACGCATTAGCGTACGGGCTTCGAGGATACACTGTTCGCTCCTTTATTGGCATTTCTTGCCAGCGTTTTCCTTTTCGCGTACAGCTGATAACGATAGGGAGGGGCTCCTGAATGGTGTCCAAGGTGTGCCAATAGGCGAAGGGAATATTGATTGCGGCTGTGTTGGAGATAAGCCTGATGTACCAGATCCCCAGATGTTGGCACCTGCAAAAGTCGTGTTTGTATGGCCAACGAAGACAGAGTACGGGGTTAGTTATATGTGAGACAATAACATTGATACGGTAATACCAGTACTTTCTGGCCGAAATAAATTTAATAAAAATATTAAATCGATGTATGATGAGTATGTGTGCATCCTGTATAAATTCGCAAATCAAGCAGGATTCCTGAGCAATATTTATTATTTTTATTATGTCTGTTATTATCATCAACTAGGAATTCACCATTATAGCTGTAATCGTTCGTAGGAGAAACGGTTGGAGGATGACTCAGCCGCTGTTGGATTTGATGACCTCTTGCGAGGTAAAGATGCCGCGGAGTAACGCTAGTGGTCGGCGACCAGGCTTGAGCGGGCGTTTGTCCGGTCTGAGTGACGGCTCCAGCTTCTGCGCACTGCGACAGATGTCTCTGATGCAGGTCAAGACCCATCTCGCGACGGTCACGCTCTCGGTCACGTTCGGGAGTCCGACGAAGGAAAGTCGGGAACGTCTGCGAAGGAGGGGCAACTGGAGCTACCGATCCAGAGCCGAAACCGCATGTCGACTCGTGGTTACTAGAGGTCGGCGGCAGAGCGCTCGGCGTCTGCGAGCACTGAGGCGGCGACGACGGCGAACCTGGTATCGATGACGACAACGATGTCATCGAATTGTTGCTCCCACTATTCGTACCGCTGTTCCTCCAAGTACTGTCTTCCCACAGCTGCAGACAAATGATAGGTAAATCGTGTCAGGAACAAAGCAAAAGCGAACAGAAAACCAGCACAGGTATTGATTCATAGTTGTTCTACGGAGTTCTAACTTCACCAACGTGTTTTCTCAGCTGTAATCATTGAGCACTCCTCTGATTCGAAACGGTGACGCAGTTTATATGATACTGGTCAGTTTAATGGCACCTATATGGATATGTAGTCAAATTTACGCTTCGGCATTTTATTTATGTTTGTATGTTTTTCTTGGAAACCTTTGGACCGACATCTTCAGTCTAAGTGGAGCTTTTTTTTTTTACCTAAACATAACTTAAGTCCCGCCACGACATGCACGAACCCATTACATAACGATCGTCGTCGGGTATGACAGAACACCTACCGAACGTCCACTACTTTTTCCGCCGGTTGTGGTGTTCTTCGCAGAATGAGCTGTTCCGCTGATGTCATCATTACAGCCACTGTTTACGGAACTCGATCGCGACTCGCCAGAAATGCTATTACAAGTGTTGCAATTACCCGCAGAACCACCAGTTGGGGTGCCAGATTTGCTGTGGGCGCCCGCAGCAGAGACTGGCGATCCGCAGGCTGGTGATGATGGAGTGGTGTTCGATGCGACCCAAGACATGGACATCCGCTCATCGCGTTCCGTCGGGATAACCGAGTCGATGATGGACCGGATCAGCGGGGCCATCTCCTGTTCGTCGTTACCACATGGCTCACTGCTGGTAGAAGGACTGTGACTTGCCGTTGGTCTGAGAGTTCTGGTGCAATGCAGTCCGTTAAGTGATGCGCCTGGCGTGATTGCGTATCCACCGATCGACATGGCTCCGCCAGCGCTACCCGGCGAAAAGGTAGCCGCCAAAGAGGGACGCAGAGGGAATCCGGGTGGAGGATTGCCACCTAAGCGACGTGCTATTCCGGATGCTGTTGTTGAAACTGAAGTAGTATGAAGTGACGTTGCTCCGTGACCGTTACTTACAAGGCCATGACTACCGGGATGGCTTCCGTTGGCCGGTGCAAGGCTTATACCGCTATTACCAGCAATGCCAAAAGTGCCACCCCTGCTACCGAATGTTAAAAGGGGTGATTGGCCACCTGATACGACAGCGGAGTAGGTGATTGTTCGTGGTACCGGTGCTACAGCGGCTGTGAGCTGTCGACTTGCCTCCTGCGGGGTGAGCGAAGGCAACGCGGCTCGAAAGGATGCCGCCACTTGCTGTTTTTTAAAACGAGGTGGAATTTCACGCTCATGCCGAGAATGCATATCTCCACCACGGGAGTCCCGTCGACGCTCACGGCCTGGTCCGCTGCTGCCAAGCATCGTTGGCGGCGTTGCTGTCGTTACTGTTATTGTGTTGCTGACTAATTGTTGCTCAGCTGGCGGCGAAGGGGTATGTGGTGGAGGTTTCCTTTGGACATTGGCCGCAGGCACACAGACATCTGGTAGAGTTGCTGACAGGCCATTGCTGTGGTGATTCTGACTATGATTATTATGGCTATAGTTATTCGATAAGTGATCCTTGCCCGGCATATTATCCTTATCATTTTTATGGCTATTGCAGTAGCCGTGTGCTCGGCCACCAGAAGTTAACGAATTTGACATCGGTGAGTCGTTACTTTCTTTCTTTCTCCGTCTCTCCTTGCGACGTGTAAACTTCTGGTCGAGTCTCGTCCTTTGATCGAGCTTACGGCTTTCGGTACATACCTCTTCAATAGTCTGCGTTACTTCTGCAACGGGTACGTTCTCGTTTGACGCTTCGGAGCTATCCTCAGACGTGGTTTCTGTTTCAGCTTCGACTAATGTGTTTGAACGGTCTCGGTCATCTAGATCTGCTCTATCGGACGCCTTGTCCGTGTCATTGTCGACGATTGTCGAGTACTCATCAGCATCGTGACCGTCGCTAGTTGTCTGTGTCGCCGTTTCGGTCTCGACCTCGTCGCCAGCGTTGATCGAATTACTTCGGACATATGAATCAATACAATCCTTCTTCTTATTCCGACGGTTAGTTCCTTCTCTTCTGCTGTTCTGTGGACCGCTATCTCTGCGGCGGTTATTTGTATTAGTACTATTGCTGCTGCTGCTGCTGCCGTTGCTTCCAGGTCCGCATGCACCACCTCCGTCGCCATGATTGCTTCCGCCACCCTCCTCACTATGTAAGGATCCCTTACGGTCGTACTGACACAACAATGATCCGGAGTTTAAGCCTGATCCTGCTGTTCCGCAAGTAGCTGCTGTTGAGTGACCATTTCCGAGTGGAGCTTTCGTACTTAACCAGTCAATTAACATCTTTTTGCCGTAGCTAAACATCCTATGAAGCATCGAAGCAAAAACGAACGGATGGATAGACACACATACGTATAGAAACGAATTAATTATCAGATCAGTCAGATCCAGTCAGCTTAATTCTGTAGAGAATTAAACTGTAAAATGCTCTAGCTTAGTTAGATAAAGAACTACCTTCTCAAGATATCATATCATTTAGGTAAATTTACTGTGCGGAACGACGCAAGCAACAACTTAAGATTTGCTTTCTCTATACAGTGTGTACAACTGCTTTTAGATTTTTTTAGCTTACATATCATACCAGAATGTAACAAAATGTAATAACATGCAATTTTCTATGCAAACTTGTCTTATACGTACCTCGTAACGCAAGTTCGTTGAGATCTATCAGCGTTACGTCCGGGATCGCTAGGATCAAGACGACTGCTGTCTTCTCTCGTCGGGTGGTTTACGTGGTTGACATTGTTTGTATTGTTACGACTAATGGAAGTGTTTGAGCCGTTACGGGCTGCTGTTGCTGATGCCAGCGCTGAAGAGGCTGTCACCGCAGATGCCGCTGCTGTGGTTTTTGACAAACTCTCGCGGCTACTTCCATTCGCTTGCTGGTCCGTCACATTGGGCAGTTTATACAGGGTCTCTTGCAGTACCCTGTTCGAGTCGAGAAACGCATAAGCTAAGATACAAGCAACGAACAGAATCGCTACGATGAGGCACGTTACGTACAGGGGTCCCTCCCACGGCGGGCGAACCACCTGGTCAGCGCACGTCGTGACCACGCCTAAGAATTAAGAGACAATACAGATATGGTTAAAAAATACCACTGACCAGCAGTAAAGTCAGGCGAAATTTGCTTGCTAACAAATGGGTAGTATAGTGGGTTTTCCAGATAATAAGTTATAACTATTATCACGTCCACAACATATTAGCATCCGTGCTACATAGGTATCTGCATGATACGTAAATGTGGTTCGTTCGATAGCTGAAGCAGATAAGACGTGTAAAGCTTATTGTTTTCTATAGTCAACTTTTGTCCCCAACGACAGGCCTAAATACGGCCGATTAGCATTCTTCGAAGGCCTACCAGTGTCGAGTGCTCAACATGAAAAACCAATGTCAGAAAAAAGTAAATACCATATCCATTACCTTTCGTTTTGCTCGGATATGGCCTGAAAATTTGTGTATACGTCTAGATTCGAACCGTCTTTATGCCCCTAGGGGTAACTGACAAGACGTCACCACTGAGGTCTGTGGTATTTGGCTAAAGCCCAATAACATTGCTGGATGCTATGCTTAAAAAGCTACAGTCCCTCCACTGAACGGTATAGTATATTCCCGTCATTTGTTTTCGCGTTCAATTCTAGCTGTTCACGCTACATATGAAACTGTGCAGAACTGCTAGACAATTACTAAGCACATGTACTATCCTTTATGACGAGTTTTTCGGTTAATTTCAATTGGCTTAGTTTTTTTATTGCAGGCTTTTTCTATTATTTATACAATAAAGAACCTGGCTGGACACAGCCAATGCGCAAGCATTTGTGACAGCTCATTGTTACTTGAACAAAGTTCCTCAATGGACAAAGAGGTTCCTTCAAAATATATCGGTTCTTAACAGGATCTGTCCAATGCACTACGATAGTAGAAACGCGTCGCTCGCTAAATAGGAAATAGAAAATTATTATAGCTTGCTAATAGTTTCCCTGTGAAGACAGGTAATATCCCAGGTATAAATATTGTACTAGCTGCAGCATTTGCCGCTATCAGATAGAACGATCACGACTTCCTGTTTTGTCGACGAGATTTCCCACGCTCAACGTTGTGTTCAGTGGCCACTTATTCATCATTCATTGCAACTTTATTCATTCAGTTATTAAGGTAACTTCTGGGCTACTTAGCGAGCCGGACAGTTACTATAATTAAGCACTACTTAGTAGCACAATATTTATGATTCTATTGATCTCATTAGAGTATAATGGCTGCAGAGGAAAGGACATCGTTTAGTGTTAAAGGATCAATGTTCAGTAATTGAACCGAACGAATATTAATGACAATGCTACACAAAGGGAACTTCTGCTAAGTGACACTTTGCCATCATTTTGCAAACAGATACTGGAAGACTTAGGAGCACAGCGGAGGTGATCACAGCGCAGGATTTCATACAGAAGCACGAGACCTATGATTATGTAAGTTTATTTCTCTCGACTGAATATGCGACTCATTGAAATACATATTATAGAATTGCAACAAAAACAGTGATGACGAAAAGAAAATCAAAATATGGGCTGCTCATCCGCTTGGTCCAGGATAGCTGAAACAAGGAGCGATACTGTAGTAGCCTAGATACAGTTTACGTAACTACTATGAAAAAGTATCTCGCCATAAATGAGCTACGGCTTGTCTGTGTCGTCCACCAACGAAGCACCAAGCGAAAAATGGTGCCCAGCGGAAGCAAAAGCGACCGGAAGTACCCGGTATGATTCGTGGAAATTCTGAATAGATTCAAGCATACATTGCTATTCATACGTTCAACGGGTGACGAAAACGTTTGTTGTTACAATAACATTTTCCGAAAAAGAAGCTGCCAAATATCTCGAAATTTCACGAAAGATTCACGAACGCGTGACGCGTGAATTTAGAGCGCATAGCTTCATCGCCACGTTTCAGTCACCACCTCGAGCGTGAGAAGTCGACTCGAACGATTCCCTTCCATGGGCCATGCGTAACGGAGTCACGCAGGGAAATGCAAATCACAAATAATCATATATATATATATATACATATATATAGTGTAGTCAAACAGAACCAAAAAATTGTTAAGAAGGCTCTAATGTGTAAACGATAAAAGGGAGTACATCTGACGTGCGTCAATGTATAGGTTTTAATTCTAGAACACAATCAGACTCTGATCTGTGCCACAATCTAATTTATCAAAAAATAATAGGTATTTTTTAGGCATACGAATACATTTATATACAGACAGATAGATGCCCAGACAGGTCCCTTTCCCTAATAACATTTATCACAACTGTGGTCCTCCCTGTTATGATTGGATGTACATATATACGAATATAAAAAATATCGCGTTGCCTCGTATCGTTGTGCAATACTCGATAGAAACCAATACACGAGTCGTGTCGACGTATTTCAATGAATCGTTGTACCACAAAACAGCATCTACACACCTTTCTAGCGAGCGACTTTTTGGACCCGTATCTAGAGAAGGAACTCGTATCTGTCAAGCAAAATTGTCTTTTATTGAAGGCAATACGGAAATAAGCAGCTGTACAACAGTAACAACAGTTAAGCCGATGCCTATCGTACGCCACTGGTTTATTCAAAAGGGTTTTTCTTTTACTGGTCATTATGTGGACGCCACTGGGATAGGTCGGCGAATCAGCACAGTATATTGCGCCTATTCGCGTCCTACTTTATGCGCAAAGTCATAAACTTGTGTCTAAGGCAAAAAACAATGATAACAACCTATAGAAGTATGATTGAACAGCCAAGAGACACTGATGCTGACGCAGTAAATCAACAGGATGTAGGTATCAGGGAAAAGGCTTCGCTCTTATTAAGCACGAAAGTTGCTATGTGCTTCAAAGCGTCATCATATCGCAGATGGGCAGTTTTCTGTTGTAAAAGACCTGTTGAAGGTGAAGACTGTGGCGTATATGCTATTTGACAATGATGCTGTTTCATGGATAAAGGGGTCGCGGCAACCTCCATCTTTCATTCAAAACCTAAGCATGGTGCATATATAAGCGGCATTATACATACGAGTCTAAGCTCAGAACGGATATCTGATTCGATTAGACTGGGTTTGTCTGGCCAAAAAAAACATAACACTCGCTTGAACAATAGAGGAATATAGGAAAAAAAAAACACCGCTGCTTACTGCTGTTCGTTATCGAGTAGTTTCCGGACAATTCGAAGTCAACATCCATAATTTTAACTGCCTTTAAAAGTGCGAGCTATTTCTGAAAACGTCAGCGTAATCTAGTTCCTTATTTTTGCTATATTTTACGCATACTGCCAAAGTGCCATAAACAGACGATAGACGCCCCCTTTGTTTTCTCAATGGTGAGCAGTATTCTGCTTATCTATTGTTACTGCATATTATATCGAATTTGTTTTGCTGTCATCCATCATACCTCTGAGACGATACGATGTCCATCTCTTTTCAATGTTTGTTTCTGTATGTGAAAATACTTACTTTTTGGTAGCGTGGCGACAATGTTGAAGTCCAATATGCTGTCGTCTAGTACAAGGGACAAAACTATCTCTACCCGTGAAACCGTGAAGTCCGGAGTAAAGCTGCAAAAATACAAATTAAGCTATAGACAACTAACAAACATTAAAATACTGCGAAAATAGCAATTTCTTGAGAGAAGATTATTATTATAAAGTAGAGATAAAGTCGGCTACTTGTTTCTTTAATTAGAGCTAAGTAGAGGCTAGATGACTACAGTTCTTTTCTAGCTTTCTTTAAATAAGAGTCAGGCCAGCGAGCCCTTTTCGCGAGTGGAAAAAAAAAAAGCCTTAACTTTTAGGTTAGTCGGAGGTTTAGACGACAACTCTATTCACATGTTTTCTATCGTTTACTAACCTCAATTCGATTCTGTGCGAGGCATTCGGCTTTATGATGAATTGCTCACAATCTTTGACACGGAACCCGTATCCGACACACTCCCTCTCGTTGATGAGGACACGCCGTACCCGTATCGGTAACTGACCAACATTCTTTGCTACTGGGTATTTTTTCAGGGTTGTATAGAGACCAATATTACCACAGTCCTGTAAACAACAGCAAGTTAAAGGTGTGCAAAATATTTGCTATAAAGTTTATCGCCTGCTTTATAATTTACTAACGAGAAATATGTCGATATAGTAACTTCTATTGTCGATAGCAAAATGTCGCTTTTCATCGTTAAGAGATGCTAGAAGGAAAAATCAGCCAGAGTTCCCGAATAAACATCACCGTTATGTACAAACAACTTGCAAACCACATGCAGCTCGCGACATTTCAGATAACGATCGTACCTTTAATAGGGCTGCGTTAAGATCGAAGAAAATCGTTTCGCCGGGTTCCTGTCCTGCTAATAGCAGTTTTCCCATTCCACCTTCCCCTCGGAGCAGTACCGAGCTGACCGCAGTTAAATTATTGCGTACTACCAAGACGCCGACGTGAGGCCCAATCGTCGACGGCTCAAAACGTACGTGGATTTTCTTTTTCGAACGGGGCGGTATTAACGACAAGGAGTTCTGAACAGACCGAGCTAAGCTGAATGCTGATGACAGGTGCCCCAATTTGATAGCTGAAGATGATCATGACGCCAGTCTTATACTTATTATTACTTAAAATTACTTATTATTATTTTTATTACTTAAAATATTAGATTATTACTTAAAATATATAGATAACTATTGAACGACAAGACAGCCGTACAAAATCGATAACGATAATGGCGTATTGTTTGACCAGTGACGATTTTAGCTGGAGCGTTAAATCGGAAAACTGAATAAGACGTAGAGCTGTCTTTTTGAATATGCTTTTTGTGCTCTCATCATTTCAGACGGTACTAGAAAAGATGGTGTCTTAGAAAGCGGTTAATTTAACGAATTATTGACGAAATTCAATCGTCGACATAATTCCTACAATCTACTGCGTAGGCAGTAACAAGTATAATTCTGTACCTTGTCTGCCCAGAACCTCTTTATTTCGTGTAACTGAATTGGATATCATTTGCTGCGATGCAAAATTTCCATTATTACAGAAAACAAATATTAGGAGAACGACAAATTTCATAGCTACAGTAGGGTTGTTCCGGGCTCGATCAGTTAAGTTGATACCGCTTCATAACGGATATGAGATTGGTTTCTGAACTTAATATATCTTTAAAGGAACGCCAAGGGATTTTACAGAGTGAATTATAGAGTTCCCAAGTTTAACTTTAGTTTGACAACTCAATGATCATATTACATATTTGCTTAATAATGCATGAAGCCATATCTAAAACATCACACGGTAGCATATCTGAGCTGGGAAAAAAACCCTTCATCTAGAAACAAGAACTCCTAGTTCAAAATTCAACGGCACTATGGAGGGTTGTAGACCTGTATTGGTCACTACGCTGGAACTGGCTTGTTATATTGGCAGCCAAGTGAACTAGGCTTTTTCATAATTTTGTAATGACTTAACGTACAAACAGTATCAACACTGTTAGTAATCAACAGTTAGCAGACTCTAAAGCACTGTTACTTTTATATATTTTTATTGGGATCCTAATTACCATGTTGAGCCGCGACGATCGAATGTACCTCGGGGCCTCCCGTCGTACTCACGTATGCCTGCATCATAAGTGGCTGGTCAGACGGGTTATCAACAACCACTGGCGCTTCACTCGCTTCACCTAGGCGAGTCGTCTCAAAACGAACAGCCCCTCGGGGGGTAACTCGTGGCCATACATGTGTTACCTATAATATGGACCCGATTATGGGCCAAAGACGTAGACAAAGTAAGAGCTTTAGCTATAGTACGACTTCGTAAGTGGGGGCCTATCCTTTATCCATGTTTCAAGCATGTATTAAAGTCCTCTCACTTGGCGTTTCCATAATTTCTACTAAAATCAACTAAATGGAAAGAGCTTATTAGTTTGTCGAATGTCGGAAATGGTCGCTTGAGTATACCCCGAAAGTCTTACGCGACAGGGAAATGGAAAGAATACTGGTTAGGAGTATCTGGCAAACGGTAATAAGGCATTAGATGGTTCAATCTACTAGTGAATCTAAAGTGTAAGTGACTGTTTCATTCATCCTGCCGCCACAATCAAATGAGGCCCGCATATTACAATTCTGAACTATTTTTATTATAGCGTAGCTAACAGGTCTATATTTGGCTTGTTAAAAGAGACAGTACGTTCTGTATATGCGATTCAATAATGTAAACAAATTTAATATGATAAAAAATAGAAAGCATTCATCCTTACGTGTGCATAAGCAAAATCAAGGATTTGGAAATGTAGCGTCTATAGAAGACGTAACTAGTCCAGTAATTTAAATAAATTCTGTATTCAGTCTGGCGCTCCTCTATCGCGATAGAGGAACGATTTTGTAGTGCGGTGATCACGTAAGACACACATTTTGGTACATTTACTGCTTATTCGGCTCCTGTTTGACGACAACAATCACAGGCTCAATTCAATACAACTAGCAAAAAAATATCAGAAATGATATTAAAGTTATCCAGAATTTGCATACTTTTTTTTTTCACTTAAACCAGAAGAGAGAAATTTCAATAGAATACTTATACCAGTCCCTTTGCTGTATAGTCCACAGATTACATGTCATCCGGAAGTGAAACTTTTGGTGTAAATATCTCTTAAGCGTGCGGGACGTGGATTTTGGCGTGCGTCAGGGACGGAGCGGGGACCTGTATTTACGCAAGCCGCTAGCAACGTTCTCTCCCATAACCCCTGATGACCAATCCCAATTCCATCCGATGTCAATCTAGTCGAAGGTCAAAGACAAATTTTTTTTAACTCTTCGCTTTACGATAGAACAGCTCAGCCTTAGAGGTCCGCAGGTCCCCACGTATCCATATGTCCTTATACATGCAACCGCTGTACGCGTGTAAATAATAGACGTGCAAGACACAAGTGCCCTGCGTGTCCTCATTCTCGCCCTTCAGAGCCAAACACATTTGGCAAAACAGAGTTATGATTCATCTATTCATATAAAGCTAGCCAGCTCAAGTCAGCATTCAAAAAATGCTGGCCTAGAGGGGGACAGACCGTAAAGCCAAACACAATGAAACATTATTAACCGTAAGCAACGGGGCATTTGACGTTACATTAGTCTAAATAGATACGTAGCGATTCAGGATCTATGGCGCGACGCAATGAATTACCTTTGGTTGAAAGCAATTATGAAAAATAATGCAAATAATAGCACAGATAAAATAAAAAGGACGATAAAATTAAGTCAAGAAGTATGGTTTCGAAAGACAATGTGATGCCTCACATTGATAATTTCATTACAGGATGACTGCGTTAAACACTGACGCGCTCATATTATAAGCAGAAGATACTAAGCTAATGGTTGCGTAGTTCTATCATGAATCTTCAACCGCGGCTCAATACTCCTAGGATATTCATTCTTAGTCACTTAATCTTGATATCAGCGTTACTCCTGCGCGCCTATATTCGACTTGGTTCTTTTGCCAGGCTTAGAGCGTGTAACGTCGGACAGGTGGGTGCCGCTAATCATGTTTCAATCAACCTTAAGTACATCTGCCAATCGACTCTTAAGCTCTAACTCGATATAGGCAGCACCTATAAAGTAGATATACATACGCGATAGATTGATTCGCAGCCTTCTGTGTGTGTGTCTGTTCGGTCCAAGTCAATAAATGTTTCCCCCTGACAGGCTCGTCCTACAGGCAATATAACGCATGTATCCATGCGATACCAAGGATTTCGTGCCGCGCTTGCTAGCAGAGAACGATAATCTTCATATGCGACCAAAAGAAATGCGTCCAGTTTTAGATAGACACGACACTGGCCAATCTTGCAAATGTCCGAACACGATTGCTAGAAAACATAGTAAGAGTCTGTATGTATGGGGAGACGTATACAAAGTCATCATCTGTATTGTTCGTTTACCAGTGAACATTAACTTATACACTTTTAATATTGGGTCTGACTATCATTTGGAAACAGTTCAGTGTCCGAAACTTCCCAACATAAGCCCAGATTGGCTCGAGTTCTTTAAGTAAGTAATGGGCCTCTATAAGTCAAGCCACAATTGACTAGTTTTATATGATCTGACCAACACATCACCTCTCATCGAATATTCGAACTGTCAGAAGCCGAAATATACGTTATACATATAGAAGCATGAAAAGAGAAAAATATCAAGGTCAACGTATCCTTCTTCTAACACCAGCTATAACCTCTAACAGCTGAAAGGGCCAAGTCGACCAAATCGGAGCGTAATAACAAGATACGTTGTTCATCATTTAGTTCGACCAATGGGGAACAAGGTTAATGTAAATACTGCGCGGATGGTCATCAGAAGCATCACACTAGTATCTGTAGCCAAATGAGATCATTTTATTCTGATCTGATCCCAACCTCGACGGACAACACCTACGAGTTTCCAGAGTTGTGTTTACATTACATGACGTACTTTTGTATGTGGAACAGACTACTAGAGACATATCTACTACGTGAAAATAATTGTAAATTGCAGCAAGCGTCACTGCAACATTTTCACATATATACATATTCTAATTACATCGAAAGCCTGATGTAAAATGTGAGCAGGCAGACAGAAACGTCAAATCACACAGAGAAAAGGCATAACTCACCGTAATAGGTATGACGAACCCTTTGACGCTGAGAGTATCGACGATAAGCGATACATTTAAGGCCCGCGTCTCCTTGAGGCGCTCCTGCATACCACGCCACAGATAAAGGTCCTTTGAAGAGGACGAATCCAGTGGACCTCCCAAACCGACGTAGCACAAGGTTGGACCCGCGCATGAGGGCCGATACCTTATGCAAAAAACAGGTCAATATCATTCGGTAATAATTAGTTGCGAAACAGAAAACTAGTAATGTTACTTTTGCGCAAACTGCAACTGTTGTAAAATTTATCTCTACAAGGTCGCCTCAGCAGTTGAAAATCAACTTACTTAAGAGTTCCAAGGAGACTTTTAGCGCCGGGATGAAGTACCGGCGACTCAACCAGCTCAATACTGAATTGAGAATCGTCACCGTCAACGCGGGCCCCGGCGACAATGAGTGGCGCATCAAACGAACTTTCTAAATACATTAACTCCGATGAGTGTCGAAATGGAAATGCACCCTCAACCAATATGACCCCTGGACTTCGAGACGTCGCACTATTACTTAACCCTGCAGCCGCGGTCACAGTACCTAATTAAGACAAGCGAAAGTGACGCTTTAATACTACATGGTACCATTTATCGTTTTTTTTTTTCTGTAAGTAGTACTATAATGAACAGGCCTCTTCGTCAATAAAACACCATGTGTAAATAATTTTTAACCTAAACAAAATAGCATAGTTGTTTAGCTACTGTTATTCAAGTAGTTGTAAATTAACCTTTACTAGTCTGGAAGACAAATGGCCAACTTTGGCTGTGAAAATTGGTTTTTACAGAGAGCAATCCCCAGGTGCGGCCCTCGTCAGGAGAACTGAGAGTCAGAGCCAGCTGCAACATCCGATATGGTCCAAGACTCCAAGGAGGTAGAGACGGCAAAGCTATATGCGATGTTGAAATGTTTGACGATATGTGCTCAATAGACACCTGAAATTGTTGGACGAGTGAATACAATGTTGCGCATAACACTCCCATTATTTTTTTTCGGATCAGATCAGAGTTTTATCACCAAAAAGAAAATGGTGTTAGCTTGTGATATGTATACAAACGAAGTATGTTTAGTTGGTATAAATTTTAATACAAAGCCTTATTTAGATATCCCTAATCACGATATCTTGAAACTGGTTTCCACCTAGTTACGGTAACAAGTTCATAGGATAAGGTTCAGCACTCTGTGATTTTGAACTAACCTAAGAAAAACAAAGAAACAATATTTGGATGTTACAAAGTTGACGTTCTTTAAACGATGCTATCAAGGGAAAATTCAAGTTTATACCGCACAAATCACAAGATATGATTCTATTCAATCGTACATAGGGTGCCTCTTGATTCTACAGCAGTTCTGAATATACGTCATAGAATTTTCAATATGAATGTGCATCTTGCGCTATTTGTTATCAGTGCATTCCTTTCGAGCAAAGATAATGTGGAACGTTTCAACATTAAAGTTCAAGCATCTGCAGTACAAAAGCTTTGTTCGATCTATTGGGGCACAGCAAATCGCGTGAAATCTGAGTCCCGATTTACACAATTTGATGCTACCATATTGCGCAAAGATGGTTCTTATCAAAACGAAGTCGTTATCATGTGGTCATTATCGGCTTCGTGGCCGTACCTTAGCATGAGCCACAGACCCCGCATATTCATACAAAGGATGCATGCTGGTGCACAGTTCACGGTTTGCCCCACCGATCTCAGTAGCAACTATGAGGACATTAGTAATTTATCATAATGGCTAGCATTTTTGTGAAAACCTAAAAAAAAGTTACCTGACCAATTTATATGGGACATCATGCTTTTTTGATGATAGCTACCCCGAACCAACAGCGAAGCTCTAACAAATATGATAAGAACAAATCTGAAACGCAATGCCAGCCCACTCCTCACGATAGTTGCCGCAAACCAGGCTCTTGATGGCTGCCAATCTCAATTACTGGTTAATCTCCGAGCTCCTGTTTTGTCCTACATGGTACAGAAGTGCATGGCAGCATATAACGTTCTGTCTGGCTGTAAACAACCCATTCAACTTTTGATTCTAGTTCCAATAAAGCCTAATAAAAAAACATGCGTACGCACTAATGGAAGAAGAAATAAGACTGGGAAACGTTGACAATGATAACTGAATTGAAGAAGAGGCAACCGTGTCGCTGAAGGAACTTTAACATTTTATGGATGGATACAATGGATTTATGGAAATGGAATACAAAAAGAAAAAATTGGCAATAAAAATATAGGATCGAAGAAAAATCTAGCGTTAATTTTTTGTCAATGCTTGCTGTCCTTGGTATAAGGTTTAAAGGTGTTTTGTCAACTATTCCTGTCGTCTGGTCGTAAGCGTAATTTACTTACTACTAACATATGTTGGCATCAAATGCATATTTAATTGTTTAAAGGTCTATCTTACAACACTTAACGTTACGAACAAAATACAGCTCCGTTGAACCCCCAGCGAATTAATGGAGAAAAAATGTTCCCGATTTCCAAAAAGAAGTTTTTTTTTGTTAAAGATGTATTTAGTTAGTCGTGTGAATTTAAACCATCATATATAACTCAGAGCGCATCGAACCTTCACAATTTATGTATTTTCCCTTACAACTTACCTCAACAGGGTTGGGATTATATAGTTCGAGCCAAATCTTCTTTTTCTGTCCAATCCCTTGAGTGCCAACATCAAACGGTATTTCTTCTAATGATTTCGTACCCTTCTCAGTTAATTCGACAAGTAAGCGCCGATCAACAAGTAGATCAAGACGATTTGAATAGAACTCAAGCTTGTATTCGAATTCTGTAACGTTTGTAAGTACGCGCAAAGACGCATTATAACGATGATGTGCCTGTGAGGTCAGCGTAGACGGCCCGAAAGCGTTCGTCTGCGGTAACGCAATACTTCTCACACTCGCTGCCTGCAGCTGATCCTGCTGTTGAACAGGAGGTAAAGAGATCTGGAGCGTTCCGGATGGCGGGACCTCTGGCAAAGGCGAAGGCGCGGCCAAAGGGGTAGAGTTCATTAGAATCTGCAAAAACAATACACAGTAATAGCACAAAGTTCGTTTCTAGGCATTTTTCTCCGAGAATAAATATGACAGTAATAATAACATGTTAGAATAATCATTTAGAAAAAAGGTCACGCATCACAGAGACACATTTGGGTGTATATCACTGTGTTGTGGGGAAACGAACGAATCCCGGCAAAATTAGAAAAAACATAGTAGAGTATTTGCTATGTGAAAACTGACGTCGCATACATTTGTTATTTTAGAACACTAGAAGATATAGTTGGCTCACGCTATATTAATTTCTTTCATATCGTACGACTTCAAAGTAACTACCACTCGTTTGTTCTCGTTAAATGGCCTGACCTCGTGATGTTTGTTCAGAGTTGACTGACTTCAGTCATACGCGTCCGTACGTCCAGCGTAGCACATACGCTGGACGTACGGACAACGTTGATTTAGCTCACAATTATGGAACCTTACAGATAGATGCCTCCATAACATTTGTTTTTTTTTGGTTCTCGACGTTACTTACAGTGAGTTAAGGGGATATTGTTAGCTCGTTTGAATTCGATATACCGAGATAGAAGACTGAAACTGGATTACACACAATATCAGACCCTATCCAAGTTTACATAACGGTGCATATCTTGAACAACCACATTCACTAGTCCCATTTATGAGCGAATAGTTTAACTAAGCTGAAATATATCAGAGAATATATACTGTGCAAGTTAAGTGAATTTAATCAAACAGCTGTATATAAATCGTTGAAATATTGCGGCTAAATTTAAAAATGTATCTAAAAGGTAGACAAAGCAACTGTACCTTTAAATAAATAAACCTAAGATCATGAATTCTTAGAGATAAAGTCATCAATATGATGCAGTCGCGAACTCCTGACCATTAACATAAACGGGAACATAAGGTTACCGAAGGCGACTCAACTTTCTAATACAAGATGTCGTTGAGTTCCAGCAAACATGATCATAATCCTGAGTACAGCTATTCAGGGAACGCCATCAAAGCCAAAAAGAAACAAACAAATACCAACCACTTTCAGCAAAGTCAGTAAATACGAATATTGAAAAACAATAAAGTACAAGATGTATGTTGGATGAATACAATAATTGACATACATAACCGCACCGCGGTAATTTAATTGAAAATTTAAGGCAGTATTATACTGAAGAAGGAAGGGCCTGAATGTTTGGTTTTTAAGTAACCATTTGTCCTAAGGGCAAGCAGGGAAGAGAAAGCAGGAAGTAAATTTTATATGAATATGAATACGTTACAAATAGTCGTGAGCAATCTTTAATTACGGATCATACTATTGATATCGGGCTCGCTACGAGTGGCGCTCTTTGGTCCTAGGCTTACTAGCTGGAAACGCGGAAAAGGCGAAAGCCTTTGGTAATCGAATTCTATAACCGACATAAATTTTCGTGGATCCCAACATGACCGTCTGTAGAAGGCGCCAGCAAATAACAAGCAGTGATAGACGTTAGCCCCAGAAATGCTACCGCATTTTTCAAGCGGAAGGTGACGTCATTGTCAAAACAAAAAGCCAGCCATTGCGAGAATGAAGGATCAACAAACGTCGAGTGATCGGTAGAGAGAGACACACAAGGTTGGAATCTAACTGCCGCCAAATGTCCAACAACTGCTACTCCCTGTAACGGTCAAAGTGCGCTTTTATAAATGAAGATGTCACCATTGCAATCAGCAACATCGTTGTCAATATCGTCATGAGAGTCAGATCTCCTGTCGCACCCAGCGCATAGAAAAACAAGTTTTTACATTAACAGTTACAAAGATCATCAGATAAAAGCCAATTCTCAGCGATTGAACATCGCACTTCTGCCAGAATTCAGGGGTGGTCAAAAAGACCCAGTCCAGCTGTGGACAAGACTACAGTGATACAATATAGGTAGTACATATACCTAGAGCCCCACACATGTAATACGTAGAACTGGGACTGATACGCGCGAAACTCTTAAATGATCTATCAAACAATTGTCTCTTGAATACTACGACACACACGTGTGTACCAAATGAAAATCAATGGAGCATTAAGTACGCTTACAGCCATTTGCATTCACAGGTGTGATGCCTGAAAAGTGCTTTTGAGTAACCAAACGAAAACATTCATTGAAGAACATTATGGTGTAACATCGAACACGATTTCGTACTGCTTCACCTAGCTCCCAATTGTCTTTCGAAATTCAGTTAACGCTATGAGCGTATTTGGTCTCAGAACCGACGTACTAACACCTGGAAGAGAATCAATAACTCGCAAATACTGCTTCTCACGTGATCGGGTAAATGTTCCGCCTTTCCGCCAATTATGCATGATACATTTACAATGTGAGTAGCGTGACGAAGCCGACATAATGGATAACGCTTGCGGTAACAAGCAGTTGATTTTCGACGCGCGATTTATCTTCCAGGGGCCTATCGTTAATCGAGGTGTCGCCTGAACTGCGGTGAATAGGCCGACGCAATGTCTCGCCGGAGCTTACGCTTTGCTCGAAATTGCAAAAATCTCGAGCGTTTTTCGCTTTAACCTCACTAATGTATAGGCAGCGAATGCAGCCAGCTACGCTCAATTCTTAAAAAAAAACCGTAGAAGCAATTCTGGACTTCCTTTTTCCAGGAAAACAATACTAGTGGTTTATCTTGCGTTTATTTGCCTTGGACGCTGTGTTCAAAAATTGCTTGGCCACACTTGCCCTTCCGTAGTGGCTGACAGTACTACTGTAGCCGTGTAGAAGAGAGAAAGCAAACAGAGAGAGAGAGAGGAAGCTCAGTGAAGACTACGCTTAAAAGTTCACCACACAGATTTGTACATAGTGTAAACCCTAAACACACAGCAGGTAGGTGCACAAAGCAGTGGAGCTACCCTCTCTCTAGTAGAATCTATCCATTATTGAACAACAATCTTTTTTTTTAAATACAACACTACTATTAGAGAGCAGAATATAACAGGTTTCTTTCACAACTAGTTGTCGTCTCTATTACTGCATCATTTTTCCTGATTATCATTATTTTTCTTAGCCAGCACCAGCAAGGAATGAAAGCAACTGAGGTTTGAAGCTGAAATTTTCTTCGATATCGTGACACCTCAAATACCTTTGAACTAGGTTACCAACTTCTTTTCAATAATTCTCAGGGATTTCAGCAAACAAAGAGGCCTCTTAGCAAATTTATTATTCTTCAGAAAGAACCAAATGAATTACAATGACATTGAAAACATTCAGATATACGCACTTACATATTCCAATTGATGAATGTGTGCTCCGTTGCCAATTTTTACTGTGTGGTAAATTATTACCAGAATACGAACGAAAACCAATTAGCAGCAATTTTTATTACAGATTTTTTTACTCAGACTTTTATTCAACCTTTGTCCAGCTTTATCATTCATCCTTATTCAACAAAATTAGTAGCAAGGGCAAAGTCTACGTAAATCACCTACCCTTTCTATTCGAAGGCCCGTATTGAGTGTGTTTGTAACTTCGACCGAGAAGACGCGTTGGCCCTTGGCGCCAATGTAGAACTTCGAGTTTGCCGCTTGCAAACTACCATTAAGCAGTTGTAGCGAATATGGTACCTGAAGACGCCATTTGCCGCCTTTCAACTGCAAGTTACCGTTACCGCGCGACACCCGTTGTGGATCGATAGTTACCTATAACCAAATTCAGGATAAATGGTTTGAAATTTGTTTAATTCAATCAATAAATGCGTTTCAAAGCGAGATAACTTCAAACCATTATCATATTGATAGAGAGACAAGGCCTGCGTGAGCTAGGCGTTTTTATATGGCACGATGACATACGTCAACTATTATATAATGATAAGCCAAAGGGTTTATTAATGGTAAGTGTCATATTATGGCCATCAGCTAGGGTGGACGTAATAAAGGTATACAAAACGAATTTTTTGTTAGAAGGTGAGTACCCTACAACTAGCATCTTAAAAATGATGCACGTTTCTTGCGTGTAGTGGTACGTCCTTTCGTTTGACCACACCACTCACAGGTATTACGTGTATGTATTGAAAATCCGCCAATAGATTCAATAGGCATAAATGCTAAACAGATTTATATATAAAACAAGCCGATTTCTCAGTTGTAGGAAAGACAGTATCTATCCATGTGTGATCATGATCTGCCGTTCCAGCTTAAATACTGTATATCTATTCCGCGGTTGTAGGGCTACAATGGCATAAAACACTAGTCGATTGTTATTTTAGCACACTGCTACCAACACAATATTTGGAGTCGGTGGACACGATAAAATCAACATCTGTGATAACTGGCAGGGTCCCTATTGTAAAGGACCATATATTTGAAGAAAAAGGTAAACTTAAAAGGTCGTTCTAGATTTTGGTGCCTGGGTCGAAGAGATAAACGGGTAGCAATGGCAACATATGTCCATCACTTTTCCGTCGCGTGCCATATAGACGACCTTGTTTGTTTGATTCCTTGCAAAATCCTTTAAAGTTACACTCTTCACAGCTGATGTGCTAGTGGTTGTCATAGTTATTTTTCCCCTTCACTTCCTCGCCCTTCACTCGTTTCCGCTGGTACTTGCCACCTCACGCAAATGTTATTGTAAATAAAGCCAATGACACTAACGGCAACGTTATCTTCTAACCAAAGCTACTAAGATGCATCTATTGAGCAAATTATGATTAGACGCAGTGGGTCGGCCCGGCCAACAAACCGACAAATTTCGTACATCACGGCTACCATCCTGGAGGAGAAGGAGGATTCATTCAAGATACTACGCAAAGCGGTTACAAAGGCAGCAATGTTTCTTACAGTAGCACGTATACCGAAGGCCTTAAAGACCTTCTTTTTTTTAAACAAATATACCTCCTTTACTACCATGATTCCCTATCACTGGTAGACGCTACGGCGATTGACGAATGTTGGCAATCGACCTCGTGGCTTTTACATTCGCCGTGACAGCATAAGCGATCTGCCCCGTGTCTGGTGCTTACCAGACAGAGCATTGTTCTGGGTGATGCTAGTGATTACCAGAACATTATCACCATCGTTATCATGATTGTGCTGATTTTAGAGAGAAGGTTCTGACTGGGCCTGATGACGTGAGAGGCAGCGGCGTCAGTGGCAAACGTTTCACCCGCCGCCGTGCTGGCGTCGGCCTTCGGCCGACAAGGAAAAGCTGCAGAATAATAAAATGATCCCCAGACGAGGACGTTAAGAACGCACGGAACAAGCTCGCGCAAACAACGTATTAATTTATTTTTCGGCGCTACTCGATAATAACGTACAAGAACTCTCCTCTATATATATAATGCATAAAATCCATTCAGTTGAGAGCGGTTAATCAATACAATACAATGCGACATTGCAAAGCGAAGAAAAATATGCGTATATCAGAGATATGTTGGCTTAGAGAACGCGCTGCTAACTTTGCTGTCGGTGATAAATCCTGAGCAAAGGTAGCGAAGCCGCCGAATGGAGAACAACAAATAGGGAAGAGTTTTACGGTGAAGGGTCTGCATACTGTATTATGTTGCTTAAATGTCGTTTCAACAAAACAAAAATGAATGAGGAACGTACGGTAGCCCACAGTGTGACTCTTGTAGCACTCAAACATACAACCTTGATAATACCTTTTTGATAGCAAATGAGAACTTTAGACCAGATTTCTTTACAGAACATGTTCACTGTGATCTGTACAAATAACTACATGGTTATAAAACAAAATGTTTATGTTCCACATGCGGTTCATGAAGCATATACTTCTTAACTGTAATTATAGCAAAATTATAGGTATCTTCGAGAAGCTATGAAGAACGATGGTCTTTGATATGGCAGCACATCGCGAAGTTGAACTATTGAGTAAACAACTTACAAAATGCTTTTCATGCATTTTATATATATTGAAGATTTAACTCCCTTGCTTATAGATGGCTAATAGCTGTAGTCGTAGGAGAATTGATAGTATCACACAACCATTATGATCCTAACTTAGAAGAAATCCTGCTACACTAGCTTTAAAAAATCTGGATAAAACATTAATAATCGTCTGCAGCAGCTCTAAAATAATAAAAAAAAAAAAAAAAAGAAAAAAGAATCAAGGATAGCAACTACAATAATAATAAACACCTCACTTGTGACAATTTTCTTAGACAAGATTTTCTTCATTTCATATTTATAGAGGTTAGTTAGTCGTTACCTTCATCAAAAGCAGTAACTCACCGCAAAGATACGTTAGAAAACAGCATTGCTTTGTCTGTCTATGATTATCTAGCATACACAGACGTAAAAAGAAGGCATTTAAATTGGGACAGATCTGCACTACGTAGATATACGCTACCTTAACGGTGCATGTTTTACCGGGGCCCACAGGCTTCTCCGGCGGGTTGACTTGGAGGCCATCTGAATCGGCTGTTCCCTGAAGGGATAACGACTTCGGCGAGGTGTTGACCACATTCAACGGAAGCGTCAACGGAGACCGCGACACAAGGACCGGGCCTGCAAACGTTGATAAACAATTATGGAAAACCTCGTTAGAGTATGTATAATAACGAAATAACAATTTCTCTCATGATCAAACTGATGTTATATCTATGTAGTAGAACATCATAAATCTGTTATCAAGTGTATATAAGACACGATCTGTGTGATGACAAAAAGAGAAAAATATATTCTACTATGTTTCAGCATGCACATACATTCTAACGGTACTCATGAAAGTCTAAGCAGTCCTTCGACTTTCAGAGTTCCGTTAAGTTAAAAACTGGAGTTTCGTTCCAGAAGCATGCGTTCATAGTTCATAGAGATTGGCAACATCTGGTGTAGCCCCATTAACTGCAGAAGCTTGTACCCTCAACAAGAAATAATCAGAGAGAGACTTGACCAGCTCCGCTGTGGTTCCCTATATGCCTTCTATCGCATGTGCATAGATCAATGCTAGAGTGCCCATACATACCCAAATCAGTATTGTTTACTGCTAGCGTTCGAACAAGTGCGTATCAGAAAAACTGGGTGATAAATAAATAAACATTAGATGTTAGTGCCTAATTTATTGATGAAAAGACAGATGCTATACTTGCAAATATTTGCGGTACTTTCAATGATTAGTCATTGAATAAATAGATTAAGTATACAAATTCATTTAACAGATTTTTTTTTCTTTTTTTCGCTCTCACCCTACATCTTTTTGTGCGCCAACTTAGAATAATCTCTAGTTTGAGAACGGACCGCCGACCAGGATTAAGCCTCAGGTTTTTATTAGGATGCCAAGTGCAAGTCAATGCTGTTATTTAATATATATATATATATATATATCCTATATATATAGGAAAAAGTTCCCGTGCAACTAGGCGTAACTTGCACGTAACACCAGATATGCAAGTGGTGCATGTAGTTTAAGCTGCGAAGCTTCTGACCTATGACTCTTAACAGCTCTGATTCACGGGCATGCTATGAACGGCGTACGCCTACAATAACGACGTAAGTGAACTAAAATAAAGTGAAAGTTACCATAGGTAACATAATCGCAAGTTGATCATTGTTTTACCGGAAGTGGTATTATTTATTGTAGAGAAGCGATGATTGCATAGACAAAGGGCGGCAGGATGATTCTGTTAGTCATCCAAATGGTATATGAACATACATCTAATATGCAATCGCTTCAATGACTCAGCGTCTAGGAGTTAGCGCCCAGGAGAACTTAACAACCTTTAGCCTTTACAGGAGTCTGGATGCACTCTTAATCTCAAAGACTCATTCGGATTGCGCAAAAAGATTGCTCTAAACTATTCTGGGCCTAAAAAAGTTAGCGTTAAAAGCAAATATTTCCTTCCTTAAGTCGAACGTCAGATTGCCGCCACAGAAATGAGAGCAAAAATATGACGCTGGTCTTGCGATTTAATGTCGGTACTATTCAATCATTCAATGGAGCACGCGTCGTGAGGCTTATCGCCAGTACGTTGGCGACCAAATGATCCTTGGTCCATGCATACTATCCATTCTTAACCAGTTATTATCAACGTCTTGGAACATTTATATATTGTTAAAATATCGCTATAGCGATGGCAAGGTACCAAACACTAAACGAGAAACACGACAAGCATTACAATTCATCATAATAGATGTGCGGCATAGGGTGTCATCTATTTCCACCTTACTTGTTATGCGCGCTACTGGTCGATCGCGCATTGTAACCAAACCGTGGCAGCGGTAGCAAAAGGCAAGCCTTATTACTGATCTGGTCAGTCAATAAGTCGGCCCGTTTGTGGTTAAGTGGCGGACACATCGGCTGCCACCTCGGCGCTTTGATTATTTACGTAACCGCCGGCTGGGTCTAACAGAAGCTACTGCGTTCTTGCGAACCGGTGTGTCGTCGTTGAGAAATGGAGCTCTTGTCAACTTCATCAGAGTACCAGTGCGAAGCACGCTTTTACAATGATGCAAAACAAATGGCCTTCCTGGCACGTGTGGAGAAAACTTGCTGCAGCAATAGCGAGTAGAATACGCTCGAGTTCTGGACCTGTCATGTCATTGAGGTCCATCCGTAGGACTAGGTCCAGCAGTAGGCATCCGACGCAGATACACACACTCACATACATATACACGCAGCCACAACCAGCAGTGTGCAGCTTACTACAGTGTAACGGAGAGTTGATAACGAGGCTAAAATCAGATAAGGGGCAGAAGGAAGCAGACGGGCTCAAACTAATTACAGGCCAAACGTAACACGAACCCTGACTGGAAACGTCCGTCCGGCCAGTACGGTTCAGTTTAGTGGCGTATTATCCAACGTTGCCTTCTTACCATCTCGCAGTTACTGCTGCTGTCGTTCTGTCTTCTTGTTGCTGCCATTAAACCCTTTACAAAATGTTGCTCAAATAAAAAACATGGCTAACGGTCGTCATCATCTGCGTATCCGAGTAGCCCCAAACGCCATTCATCTACTACAGGCCTTTTCGGCTTCAACCTATTGCTTCTATCGCTTTTACTCGTGGCAGTCAGTTACAGCGATTCCAGCAACGACCGTTGCGCCAACTTCTGTTATTCTATGCAGGCAAGCACTTCCATTGCAATTTCGTCCTTGTTTAATTTTTATATTAGCAGTCCTACAGTCGTCCTGCTGTAGCGTAGAGCGACGTCAACAGCTGCAATGACGTCCAGGTTTGGAGGGCTGTTATGGAGTCATTGTTGTCGTTGCAGCTCACCGTGTTGTTTGCTTCTGCTGCCGTGAAGAAGGCCGCATGGAAATGAAAGTGGAAAGCAGGGCACAAGGTGCCTACACACCACAGTGAAATAAAGCACACTATCACAGCTGGTAAGGGCACAGGACGAGTGCGCTCAGCAACAGTGGTGACGGTAATTGGCTAACAAGAACGGCGAGAAGCCTTTGTTTACTCAAACTCTCACCAGGCCGCAACTCAAAAACACTGCACTTTTACACAATGAAAAAGCTGGCGTCACTTCTATTGGTATAGAAAGCTAGCTGATATCCTGTGATGGTTAGCCAAGGTCGTTATCGTACGTAAACGTAGGCCAAAAAATAAACTCTCTGCTTAGTTTCGTGTGGAGGTCTCGCGTCGAATCGAGAAGAGAGGCAGGCGTTAATTCGATGAGAACAATGCTGGTTAGGCTATTCTGATGGGTATCCTCGCGCTACCTACCGTGCGTTCTAAAAAATTGATTGATTTGTTATCAGTCCCCTGAATCTATAATCGTCCATTAAAAAAAGAACTAGACGTACAACAACATGAACATATAACGAGTTCGTGCAACCTTCCCAAAGGGTTTTGCTAAACCTCTGGAGAATTCCATTGTAAAAGGCCTGCAAACCTTTCGATTTATTTGGTTATTTTTTGCTTATATTATTTTTATATATTTGTTATTTTATTTATATATTTTGCTTATTAAGTGGTTGTTACCGACAACGTACCTTAAAAAATCAACACAATTTTATTCATTCTAAGCATCTGTAGCACCACATAATTAGCATGTAGCAGACATCTACAACAAATATTATAAATCTCCATAAGACTTCCGTTGTATAGTAGAAACCAGTCATTTTGAATGCGAAGGTAGATCGATCAGGGCTGTAGGGTCCTTAGCGAATCTAGTGAGCGATTGTCCAGTCTCGTTTAATGCTCGACATCGTCCATCAGCCAGTAACTTTCATCAGCTCCACTTACTCGAGCTCATTAGTAAATGACAACTCAAACAGGTTCAAACAAATTCTCCGCTTCAAGTTCGCGCTGCTCTATCTATTACCTATACCGGTACCCACAGCACTTCACCCTAATTCATGTTGCTTTTTAGCTGTCATTCGTTTCTCAGTGAATACGTAAATGTTGTTCATCAAGTTTTCATTGCAGATAACAGCTCTACGCTACTCGGCCGTCTCTGTCTGCCTCGAAGCGTCTTTATCTTTCTAACCATTGCAAACGGCACGAGGTGACGAGGTGTGAAGTAAATCGGTAATTAACGTCAGTGGCTATTGTGATAAGTGCAGCAGTGGCGCGGTCCCTACCTCGAGTTCGTTCTGTGCGTACCTCAGCCTTGCTCCGTTATCGCTCTCTTAACTCGCGTTCAAAACTAAGCAGTACGGCTTAGCGCTTGGAACAGATTCCCCGAAAAACAAAGACACACATAGATATAGGTAGGCATAATCTTGCCTTCGCCGCATAACCTTTGCGAGCAGGTAGTTACTTATCGGGTGATAACTGACTTCATTCATTCACAACAGGTTTCATTTTAGAATCTTGTAATTAGTCAGTGTTCGTCTTCTCCAAACGACTACCACACAAAACGCCTATTGATTGTGGGTACACAGGCCGACACGGTTACCGACTACGGAGCTGACTGGGCGATTATAATGGCTAAATAAGCTGTTCGCGAAGATCTATTCGCGAAGGGAGAGCTATTCCATGCGAGGGCAGGAAACATCGCTTTCGCATCTTCTCATTTAGGTGCGCGTCTCATTCGTATGAACGGCTCTCATATGGCGTCGGCGATTTGTCTGTGGACACTTAATCGTAGCGCTTAACGTACTTATCAATGGTTAATGGTTTCTCCCTGCCTTCAGACTAGCTTTCCGGCTTTCAAGTCTACGGTCTGTAGCGAGGCCTTGAGCGTCACGCCTTGACGTCACCGTGACTGCTCCGTTTTGTCAACAAGGTAGACAATCAATCAGTGGTCTTCTAAAACGAATAGTATCCGTCCTTAAGCGATCTGTTTACTTCTTCGACGGATAGCAGATCAAACAAAAGTTTTCTATACTTAGCGGATTTTGACAAGGACTGTACATGGCCGGAATTCGAGGCGCTTGGACGAGTCGCACCAATTACTAGACCACTTGATTTTAGACATTTGAAAAGAAACTGAAAAATATATGAACTCCTTAGTAAATAGTTTAAACGTTTACTAACCCCATTTCTATATTAATTCGTCGAGTGCTGTTATAAGACAAAAAAATCGAATTTTTTTTGTATCATGTGTGCAGGTGCTTAGACTGTTTAAATCTATGGCGCTGCTCAGCGTAATTGCAAAGAGGCGTCTGCAATATATCTGTTCCCTTTGCTCAAGCGGTGATATTTGTAGTTCGCCTTGAATGCTATGTCACTTAATAGCCGCGGAGATAAATCCCTTTAACTTTACATTACAGAGAACTAGCCCGCACGGGTTTGATCATATCATTACCATAATAATGTTGAACCGATTCGTTTTTTACCGTCACATAACTTAGAATCAGCATGGTTTAATGACACATAGGATATTTTCGAATTTGTTTTATCAAAAAAACCATATAGGTGCGCACAGGAGATATGAATTTAAAATCCATTTAATAATCAACCTATGTAGTTCTACTGATATTTCTTGAAATCCATCAATACTGCATTGTTTTTATATTAAAAACATATTTAAAACAACAACTATCGTCCAGACTGATCTAGCAACCCGAAAATGTTTCCAAGATATAGTAGCATAAAATCATATTGATTACTAATTTTGTATATCTGCTAATAATGCTCACTAGAGCTCTATTTATTTGCCCTATCTCTTTTCTATTTATCTTTCAAGTGCAAGAAATCATTCGGTTTATGCTGTTATTCCCGCTTCTAGTTTGCTTTATTTAGGCGAGATAATATCAAAAGCACAGGTCGAACTCCCTACAGATTTCACAGCTAGAGAACAGCTTTCATCTACGATATGCTCTGTCAAGCCTTTCTTATAATTACGTTTAAAGTCCCCTTAAAATTTCCACATGGGTAAACACACCGTATGTCCGAAGTTACGCAACAGAGTGATAGAACAGCCAGCATCCAGAGATAACGGATTACGGAACAACGGAAATAACTGGTTGAACAAATTGCTATTTCCAGTCAACAGTAATTTCTGAAAAATGCATGCTTACCGGTACCTATTTGCTATCTTTGAGCAGAGTTAAGCTTGGCTTTTTAACCAAAGGTGGGATTAGGATGCGGTCCCCGCGGTATCCTGGTGGGTAACGTATTTGCCTGTTGATCTCAGAGACGTCTGGCGGTCTAGATTCGAGTATATAGGTTTAGAGCCTTAACACTTTATTTCGTGCTGGGAGCCCGTCACCCGTCTGCCTGATAGAATATCTAATGGCGAAGCCGGGCGTAAAGATTGCAGTGCAAAAAATTCAGATGTAAACGTAAATCGTTAAAACAGTGACGGCTACAGTTTTCAATATAGCTTAGCTATCACTGTTTAGCTTCATATTTACTCAATGGAAGTAAAACTTCAAATAGCATCATGCTCTAAAACATCCACACCTACGGACATAAAGCACTTTCCTTTCGTATTATAGCCAATCGACATGGGAAACGCTACTTTCATGGTCACAAGCATATATATTCACATAAAAGACAGCTTACCAGCCTTCAGGGCGAGTTCTTCTTCGTAAATGTTTTATCAATTCAAGCGTTTGTAATCAAAACAACGCTGCCAGTGTGATGGTGTCTTTTTTCAGCCTCCTTGGCTGTAATGCGTTCATCAGTCCTTCTTTCATTTCAGCATAATCCCCATATCCACTTAACATTTTCTGACCTTTAAGTGAAGGTAGGCAATTGTACGGTACATCGCTTTTCGTCCTTTGACTGTCAACGTATCCTTTATTCCTCAACGTATTCCTCGACATTGACGGATTTCTTCTGAGCCCCAACGATACCAATGCTCCCGCCCAGATACTAATGCAGGAAAGCTCAGAGAGACAGGTCGAGATCTACAGACTCAACAACCGTTTAAGCGTCTACCTGCAAACGAACGTACGGGACATGGCGACGGCGTCAGCGTCGCACGAAGATCGCAGCAATACCCAGTCGGACAACAGACTTGGGTAGGTCGAATGGCAGTGACGCCAATTTGTTTAAACGTAGGTACAGCTTGGCCGTGCGGCTGTGTCAGTGGTTTCGACGACGGACATTCTAGCAACAATAGCAATTGTAGTAATAGCCGCTAATAGGAAAGCGAATAAGACGTCTTACCTTTCCCACGACGGCAACAGGCTAATGAGGCCTATGTTGTGTGTGGTTGCATCTAGCAAGCGTTGTTGGTGCGTTCCTTCAGCATCGATTTGTGGACGCGAACTGTTCGGCGACACCAATAACGATGACGATGCAAGAGCCACTACTTGCTGCTGTCGCAGCGACAAGCCGCAGGTTCCCACAGTAAGCCATATCCTATAGCATCTATTAGGTACTAATAGATAGTCTAGTACACGAAACCGAATCGAAGCCCGTTACCTCACTGCATGGAAGAACTGAAGTTGAAGCCATAGCTTCAGTGTCAGGAGTGTCAGCGCAACAGGCAACCGCGGCCAATACTATGGCGTACCTCCAGTACTGCAGCGAGAGTTCTCTTAACAACGAACTCGAATCGCGTTCAAAAATGATGGTATTATTAGCATCCATGGAACTCATTGTAGTTCTAGTAGTAAAGGCAACAGTCAGTCTGGTCATTCGCTGGCTTGATAGTGTGTCGCCCGTAAACCATAGCTGGTTTTCCTCGGGCTTTCGACCCCTTTTCCGCCCATTTCCCTGGCTCTCTGTTTCTATATCGTATTGCATCACATTTAGTACAGCACCATTAGCGCTACTACTTCTAATTTTATGACGAGCTGTTGTCTACCCTACCGAGGACAGGATTAACCTAAGCAAGAGGGCTATAGGCCGCAGGCCGAAGCGAGCAACAAGATCACCCGTTATCTATTGCCTCGGAACCCGGCAAACGATTGCGCTGCTGCTGTCTACAAGAAAGGACAGGAAAAAAAACGGACGACATTGCAAAACCACGATCGCCTCCGCTGCAGACGCCAACACGCCGCTGCCTAGCACAACCATTATAGTGCCTATGAAGATAACTGACGCGCGGTTCAGCTGTCCCTCTCTCTCATTTATATATATATATATATATAGTTGAGCTGGAAAGTTTTTGAGCGGGACAGCTGGTTGGTCGATGGAAGACGGCGTCCTTAATAGCAGCTGAGGGTCTAGGTCTGAGCGCAGGCTGACCCCGTACACGGTGTTACTGAAGCGTTCGCTTTGCTGCGTTGCCGTCCGTCTGCATTGGCCGTTCGACCACCGCTGGCTTTACGAGTCGCGTAATATTTTAGGTGGGCATCGATGCCATTAACAGTGACTGATACGACTGCTGGCACCATCATTGGTGATGTTGCCATCTTCTGAAGCGAATAGTGGTAGTGGCAGCGAGCGAAGCAACGACCGAGAAAAAGGCAAACAAAATGGCCGTGTCCTGTAGAGAAATACTGCTACCAGAATGTTACAGGCAAAAACCCGAATACTAACTGGCTTAGCCTAAATGGAACGTAAAACAGTACGGTTGATATAGCTAAAGCCTGCAGAAACTCGATGGCCGGAAAACCTTCAGATATTAGCTTGCAGACGTTTTAATAGACGAATTGCGTCTGACTACCTTTTAACTGCAAAGTACACATAGCAAAGAGAACGGCAAGCAAATATTATATAATAGTACCTAAAAAATCGACATAGGTATGTGCTACTTATGTTTTACATATTATAAAGCTGTCGGGATGCGAAACGGAACAAAAACAATTCACATAACGGTATTAGATGGAGTGACAACCTTCAAGTGGGCAGAGAAAATGCATTAACAGAGTATTTTTCTTCAATATAAAAAGCTATTTCTTCGATGTAAGTAGGGAGAATGTATATACTAGAAAACTGTTTATAGTCTGATGAATCTGACGAATCAACATCATCATGCAAGATTTTCCTTACAAGATTGACATGAAACGTGGTAAGGGATGAAGTCCATTGAAATGACTCGAATGCCGCAAATCAATTTCACCTACGAAGGGCATGCTTCATATACTTTCAAAGACATCTGTCTTTGAGATGAAATGAGAAGAAGAATGAGCGTACCAGCGGTTTATTCTTAAGACTAAATCAATAATAACACGTATGCAATAAGAATAAACACACAGTGTGTGATAAGTGTGAACGCCGGATCATCGTAAAATTTCTCCTAGGGTAGATAGTAGAGATGTTGAACTCGGTGCATTAGTGAAATACACTACCTACCACGGCCTTTTTGCAAACCCTTTCCTGGTTGCCATTTATGTTTCGAATTTTACATACGGTATCGCCGTTAGCGATTCCATCAGACGGCTGGCCCCCAGCACAAAACAATTCAGGCCTATGCCCGGATTTGAATTCACACCGCAACGCGTAGGATTATCATGCAGACACATTACCTACTATGCCATTTCTGACCTCTCCACACAGCCATTATCCTAAGGAAATGTAACACATCAAAAAGGGATTCAGTTAACGAGCTTAGACAGAAGACTGTTCTTAAACCAGTACAGCCTCGATGTTAGGTTGTGCGGCGGACGAGTGAGCAAGCGGAAAACGAACGAAAACGGTCACACATTCCAATTACTTACAAAAAAAAAATTAACGCGAATTTCCTCCAGAGAACCTCTGCGGCCCGTGCCCGCATTGTCTCTCTAAATTAACTCGACCCACATCTCGACAAAGTCAGGACTATCCACGACGCGGTCTGCTCTCACGCCACTAATGTACGGTTTTGCCATGTAGACACACACTACCGTAAAACTATCGCTGCCGTCCAGGAGGTACCCTCAGCCCCCCGCAAATAGCTCGCGGTGAACGGAACTCATTGAAAGATTTTGCCAACATTAATCAACTGAACAATGATCCACTCATTCATAATCACAACTTGCGTATACACAAGGGGTACAGATGAACGGCTGCACGACATGAATCGCATTAGATAACCGTCAAAAAATAGCTTTGACTGATTTCGAAGTACGAATGGCATATATATGACTACAATTGAAGGGAAGCTGTAAGCGGTAGACCAATTATGAATATGCTTCGGTGACAGTGCAATAGGATTCGAGAATTCGTTGACAAAGTAAACTTTCATACGAAAGTACTATTTAGATGACTTCAGGATACTCTTTTAAGTTATCTTATGCACACTTCTTGGGTGCGAACGAAGCAAGCAAGCAAAGAAAGAACGCGAACAAAGACAGCGCCCCGCGATATTCATAAGGGATACATTTGCATTTACATCAGTTGCAATTGTGAATGTGTTGTTAGTAAGCTTTAAGCAATAACAATTCGACGGTGAGCTAGATAAAAGTTCTGAAGTGCTGTCTTCTTTCACTATAGGACGGTGCCTGGGGCAACAATTGAAGTAAATAACAGTCGAATTCTATTTTGTACTTGTAGTGGCATTGAAGTTACATTGGGAATTAATAGGGTAGCTCTTTTGCAGCATATTTTTGAGATCAGCGTAAACCATAACGTTGAAGGCCATTGTGATGCCTCGCAGGATCAATTAAAAGACATCCAGATCGCGGCGTTTATTGTACGCTGTTGATGCCGAAAAACTATTAACGATTGGTTTACAATAACGATAATAATTCTTATAGAAACTAACAAAACTCGGTTTGCCTGTAGTACCCCACTGCTATATCTATACATTGAACCAGCTCGAAGTTTAAATTGACTGATCTATTAGGCGCTGTTTCTCCGCTTGTTAGAATATTTGAAACGTAAAAAAATGAGCTATAGCAAGTCTTATTTAGTTGAAAATGGGCTTTTCTTTTCACTTTTATTGTGCCCTCCTTACCCAGTGGCAGCTGCATGAAGGGCCGGCATCAGAACCAAAAATCAAGCTTCTTCCTAACCCTATTAATACAATTCCGATATTGCACTTCCTTGTTAAAATCCCTAAGTAATATACCTTCAAATATCCCTTCTTCGACAAGCTCCGTTTCTGGGTCTCTTTATCGAACCAAGTCTATGATCTGCTACGGCACAGAAACGTCACTGTAGATGCTGCGATTCATTCTGGATATGCCTCGACGTCGGGAATGATTATGGATAGTTGCTCCGGAAAGTGGGCTTAGCTAGTTTTGATTTCTATTATTTTTGCTGCGGAGTAGCGATCTCAGCTCAAGTTCCACCTAATCGGCCAATAGATTGTGGAGATAGGCCGTGGTAGATAAACAATTCATACACGCTTTCCATATACGAGCACGCGCGTCTCCACCCTGGAACCACGTTTCAATCATTGTTAAAATCTACCAGTTCCATCACACCGATGAAGTTCATGGGCGCGTTCTCACGCACTGCTAAGCCTAGGTAAAGAAAGAAATGATCCGCCTATAGCTGCGTATATTCTAGCAATATATAAATCGTTCTAATCTACCAAAGGTAAAAAAAATATTCACCTGTGCGTTTATATCGAACGTCAAGTGCGTGCGTGCGTGTTTAGGAATATGCAAAAATAATCGGCTTAAGTGCCTTAGCCACGTAACAAACAGATCTATAACGATACTAATGTAAATAACGGCAACGGAAGGAAACTAGCAACTGATCATAGTTAATTTTTGTGGTCGCTAAAAAACCTTACATCCACCTGCTTGTAGAGTATGCAGTGTACATGTCGCAACTATTACTTAGGAAAATATTTACTTTCTCATCGAAGTCCTGTTTTTTTGGCGCACTTTAGAGGCTAATCCCTTGAAGCAAGCAAACGCATACATGTAGCCTTTTTTGAGATTAATACGTGTTCTCTGGGGAAAGTACATATGTTTAAGTAGATTTGCTTTTTCACCGATATCTTTCGACTGGATCGCCTCTGGGAAGTCGATTGAATATGAAACTTCGATGCCGATGACATCTCTCTTTATAAATGTGCTTATTTTTCAATTGAAGGTAAAGTTCCTAACAAACGCTTTATGCACACACTCTTGTGTAATTGAAAAATACAAGACTAACCAATATATATGCCTAAAGCTTTGCAGACAGCCTTCACATTCGTCGCTGTAGAAACCTGACAGACGTCCTACTGGAAAGCTGGAAGTCTAAGCCTTCTTATAGCTAGCTTAATATATTCCTAAGAAAAGCACAGTTGAAAAATGAGCAAAGTCGAACAGTTGTCCAAGCCATAATATACAGTGTCTGGAAAAACGGTGTGCAACAAAACTAATTCTGATTTTTTCTAATTTCTAATGGCTCAAGCCAAAAAAACGGACATCGTCATGTTCAGTTGGTCTGTAATAATTTGAGTCAAAAAATGAATGGGTTCGAAGGCCCCAATATGAGAATAATGGAAGCAATGTATAGTACAACATCTATACTGTCTGGCCTTGGCAGTCTTCTTTTTCTTCTTCTTCTTGCGTGAATCGAAATCAGTATTAAATACATTGCGCCTGCGCGGCATCAATAAGGATGAAAGTAGGTTGAACGAATAAAACAGACGCGACTGTATTGCTAACACCTGTTATTTACCCTACCAATGTTCTGTATTTTCTGCTATGTACGTGTGAGGCGTGGCAAATTGTACATTGCAACAAATTTCAAACTATTTTCCCTTGTTTAATTTCGTTTTCTATTCGAGGATGTATAATTCACCAGACTCATTACCAGGTTCATAGTTTCAAGAATTATTTAATTTCACACACACAGCGTTGTATAAATCATCTCACTAATCATTTGCTTGCAAGTGTAACGAAGTGTCTAGCCATTGCGGTTAAACCGCCCGATATTTTCGGCCTAAAGCCATCATGTTTGTGAAGCTTACACTTCGGCCGATACGTTGGCACAGCGAGAGCTTCTCGGTGGCCACCTTATTAATAATCTTAAAATGGGCCTGGCTATCCTATACACAAGCAGACGACAATGCAACAATATGCACCAGGCAAGGCATTAGGAAGTGATGTCACGTATTAATGCGATTGTCACGCTATGTCCAAATGGGTCTCCCCAAAAGGAAGCCAGTAAAGGGTATCCGTAATGCTGGAGCATTGTAACAATCATTAAACGTGAACACCGTCTGATGCGCTAAAGATCTGACCCAGCCTTTCGAATTCGAAATGGCAAAGCAAGCTAATTCACATCTACAATCATTACGACGAAGAATCTGCCTGTGTATGCCCTAATATCGCTACTACGATTACCATTGTTATCATTAGCATTTCTAGTTTCATGCCTACTTGTGTCGGTCACGAATTAAGCGGAAGGCGAAAAATGTAAATACTGTTAACGGTTTTACGTTGCAACATGTTTAGATAGATAATCAACGGCAGAAAATACCACAGACGATAGAGACAATTATATATATATATAATACAGTAACCAGCTGTTGTTTACATAATGCTTGAAAAGTTGTTGGTAGTTCATCTAAAATATAGATATAATAATATATAAATAGTCGTCGAAAATAACAACAGCACAAGAGCACACAGTGTAAAAACTAGGCGCATTTCTGCATGCTCAAAATATGAACAAGATAACAGATTCGACCCAATCGACTTTCGACACTTTAAAGGTACACTAAGCCAACTAGCATTTATACGTCGACCATAAGAACATCGTTCCAGTTTTTTAGGTCACCCTTGTGAGACCGTGATAACCCCGTCGATTAGATGGGCAATCCAAACCCCATTTTTTACACGTATTAGAAAAATCTTAGTCGCACCACACTAAAATAACCTTCCGTGGCTAGCACCGAATTTGGGCTGAAAGCATTTAAAGCAAAAATTGTAACTTCTACCCTCTAGGCGCCTAAATTACGGTTCAGCGAAGCTAAACGTTGAACAGGTTTCTATCGGTCAATCAACCGATGCGATTCGTAGTACAGCAAAAATCATTCGAAATAACCAAGTAACTAGGTGCATACATAGGATAGGCTCTATCGCTTCGATCAGGCTCAATTATACAACTTAGCATCGATAAATAGCGTTCAGTGCAGTCTCGTTCCAATAGGCGACCATCCCCCACAATTTCTACTGGTTCGACCTCCATAGCAGTGTGCATAGGCGAATTTTTGATTCTTGCTCAGTCCGCGCAATTCCGCTATGGATTCTATAGACGTTGTCCGTCCAAAAGAACCTATTGAACCTATTACACTTCGTTCTAACTATTGTTTGGCTTTTTGTCGCCTTTGTCTTCTATTTATTACGATTGAAAATTTCACTCCTAAATCTATCGAAGTGTCCGGTGGCCGATCGGACACACGCTATTGAAAAAGGTAGATACCGCCAAAATATAATCAATTGTTTTCTGCCAGTCCGGTTTGCGTGCCAGCAATTCTGCCGTTCGTATTAGTACGAACTGCTTTTCGAAGTAATTTGATTTCAGATGTAATGGGTCTAAATAATGAGCTAACAACGCTTTGATTGCCGAAATACTAAAACGGAACGAGTGCTACGCTGGTACGGCGATAGAGCTACGTGCTTCGTTGTGATTCACAAACGCCTACGTACCCACAAGTGATAATCCGAATCTTCTTGACACAGGAAATACCGGCAAGCGGCAAAGGAATGGCGGAAGATGTCATATCCTCTGAGATGTCTGGGGCAACATAACACGTTCAAGTCATATAATTCACGTCAACACAGGCTAGCTTTAGTTCGACAATAACCATCAAACAAGCATGGATGGTGACACTTGAACTCTGACTCGATCGGTTGCTCTGGCGACCGGTTGTGGTTGATATTGGGTCTAGAATTGTCGTTTCGATATCGTGCATATCTAAATGTAAAAATACATCCGATAGGCTATTAATCAGTGGTGCATTAGTTGGAGTTTGAATATTCATGTAAATTACAGTTGTCATTAATTCATAATGATCCTCGTAATTTCTGATACTATTAATGGGAAGGCCCCGTTTCCGAGTATAACGAAGAACAAACAATCAAGAGTTGAAGTCAAATCGTCTGAATAATCCGTTACTCTATGCATCTACGAGCTAATCTAAACTGTGGTGATGTTATCGAACAAAAATCTGTTACATACGGTTAAATTCCTGTCATAGGTGTTTCTCTATATTTCATGCCATAGTAATGTTTGACAAATATCGTTGAGCACAGCGCCATAATATAAATCTATGACCTTTTCCTAAATAAGGTCTTTAGTGTGTGCTTAAGTTTAAAGGTTTCACACCAAATTAAAGCTAATCGAATAGAAACTAAGCAATGATCTTATGACAGAGCTGACTTGTTCAATGTTCGCGTAATGACGAACGCGCTAATTAATGACTAATAGTCAGCGTCAATCGTTACGTCTGAACAAATACCAAAAAGTCAACCAATACAACCAGATATGGCGAGGAATCGGCGAACTGTTAACGAAAGGCTGCATAAGCTTGTGTTATATAGCCTTTCGTTAGTAAAACGATCTTGAAAGCGGTTTCCGTCGGTGCTGCTTTCAAGACCAACCTTGTTAAAGTGTTTTGGAGCTCCTTTGTGGTAACACAAGAGACGAAATATGTCAAAGCAACTGAAAATTAGTACTTTCTCTCTGATAACCACATTGCCCTCAGAGCTGAAGGATCCAACGCAATTTTAACAAGCCCAACTACACAACTCTATAACGATCAATTGAGCCAATACGATCAAGGGTGTCCACTTACCCTATTTAGATTCTTGAAAATCAGTTGAATCTACTCAGGTTAAATACAGTATTTCTCATAAGATATCTCTAAAGCATACATTCACATAATAGTGGTATTCGCTGGAAGAATATATCATGTGATTTCAACGAAATTATCACTGCACGGCAAATATTATTTGTGTTGACACACTGATCACTGAAACATAGCAAATTGATCAAAACGTTGTTTTTATGGACTAACAGCTGATATTTGTGCCTGTGTCTAATATTTTCAATAGGATCAGCAAATGTTTGTTATTCACACACGGAAAAAAAACCGAACGCAAAGGATGGTCAACCATTGCTAGTTCGATCTTCACGGATCGAGGATGCTGCGACGTGACTGAGATTACTCAGCTGCCACATAGCCTATTAGAGAAAAGCCATATAGCAAAGTTTAGCAAAAGCTTTTCTGACAAGCTCTCAAAGCAGCGTTACAGTAGTACTGAGTGCCTGTTGGAAACGGAAAATGGCCCAGGGTCGGCTGGAAAAGAACGGCAGTTGTTTCCATCAAAGGGAGACAAACGGAGAACAATAAAGATAGGGAAAAGGGTAGATTTTGTAAAGTATTATCAAAGAAAGGTGTACTGTTTGGTCCGAAAGAAATTTTGTGAAAAAATACCGGTTAAACAATAATCGCAACTGCACCCTATCCATAACCATAAACCATCCCGACCGTATCTGTTGGTTAGTAGTCCATCCCAATAAGAAACAACGCAGATAGAAGTTTTTTTTCTGTTTGCTCATCATGAATATACAATATTTTATTCATAACGCCCATTTCTCGCACTGTTCTGTCCTCAAAGTGCCATATGGGAACGAACAAGGACGGCGATGATAGGAAGCGAACTACGGCGATTAAAGCCGGAAGATACATGCTTCTCTATCGTTGCGTGATATATAAAATAGTTCTACACCAGCTCTATAGTATTCTACATTTAAAGAAAAGGCTAATTAATGCTTTAGTGCGCGCACATATAGTAGTGGTCAGGGTGTGTGTGCGTGTGTTATAATGAAGTCAATCAGCTAGTTTCTTTGGTATTTTTGCAAAAAAAAAAACTGTTCTACTTTGACAATTAAAACCCATGCCTAAATAGGGCAGTGTATAAAAAAAAAAAGAATTGGTTTGCCAGCATAATTCTTTCAGATGTTCCGTTTCTGGTGTTGACAATCCACTCAAGGCCTATTTTAGGTTTGAGCACCGTTGCTGTAAACTGTGAGCACAAAAACCCATTAGATACCTAAAATTTTATTGCCAAAAATAGCACATCTTTACTTCGTATTTGTAATACATAAATTGTAGATGTTGAGATCGGTGCTAAGAGTATATCCGATGTTTAAAACGCCGACCTATATCATGTCTGTTTAATGAAATAATCTTCCTTTATATTTGCCTGCTTGTCTCTGAAAACAACCTTATATTGATCGAACTCGTTTCATATATACATACACACCAACGTTATAGAGAGAGAGAGAGAGATGGGGGGCTTGTCGGTTGTTTTGGTGGGGGCAACGATGATTGCGTCGGTATCTATAATTAAAAATGGCGTTAGGTGAAGAAGGAACCTACGACGTGGGCTAGGAATGAAGCTACATCGGTCACTAATAATGTCGTACAACAAAAAATCAGTCCTTTAACAAAGCTAGAACGAAAATTCTTCCTGCTCTGCATAAAAGAGCCGTGGTTATTGCTATAGAAAGCAATATTTCATAATCACTTACTGCCAACATATTTAGGCCAAAATCATGATTTGTCTATTATGAGTCTGCGTAGAGCCCAACTTTAAACCCCCAGATAATAGCATGACCACGGCCTGAACTCTGTTTAAAAAGTGAGTGGGATTGGGTATAATTCATTAAAAAAAATTACTCAGGGCTGATCATGACCCTACATGCGATGCTTGTGTCGGCCATCATATTTAATCCGAACAGTCCGCTATGTCAATATGGTCGTCAAATTTTTTACCTGTAGACTAGGTTGCAGCTCAGAGCAAGTTAGTTCTCTCAACTACTCTGTCAAATAAAATATTGAGGGCGTCCGGTATGATCTTTATCCGAAATGCAGTAAACCCATATAGCCGCTAAGATGACCATACAGTGTAACTCATATGAGTCCCTTTGATACAACATTATATATATACATACGGTGCCGAAATTAAGGCAGACTTTAGCAAGGTGTTTGTCGTGACGAGCATGCGTCCGTGTCACTCTTGCCATTGGAGAAAAGCTTGTTTTTCGTGAAGCACAACAACAAACTCGCCATACGTCATTTTTACAATTTCAGCGAAACAGACTATTATTTAATCTCCGCCCTGAACAACCTTTAACAAGATCAAAAATTTCCTTTTTCGTTGAAATCGATAGTTTGCACTATTACTAGTTTTCATGCTGAAAAATTCGAAAGAATCTCAATAGCGTTCAGATTAAAGGAGCTCAAGAATTCATCGAAATAGCTCAAAGATCAATTTTTATACGCCTAGTTTGTTAATATAATGGCCGCTTTAGAAACAAAAATGTCAATTGTTATTTTTTCGAGCCTTTGCACTTCTAGAATGTTTGACTTGCTATCGACCTAAAACTGAAATCTTTATATGTAGCTTATATACCGCATAATACATGATTTCTATTAAAAAGTTAAAGAAGAATATTTTGAAAACGACTAGTAAGTTGTGTAGGACCGAATTGAAGCCGTAATCACGATGAATCGTGATTACATTATGTAAACATAACTATCAGCAATGACACTTCTAGCACGTGTAAACGATTCCTTTAAAATCTCTTTCTATTTAGATAGATTGTTGACAACGACGCATGCATGGATATATATATACTCACACAGTACTTACCAATATCTAGAGACTTCTCCGGAAAAATTAGTCCTTCGGGCGCCGGCTTATCCATCATTAACGACGCAGGTAAATATCGTAATGGCAAATACAAGGACACTTCGCCTTGCTTTGAGCGTACTCGCAGATAGGAAACTTCGTAGCGGCGTTCAGCAGCAATCGACACCCGCGCCACAGGCCGTGTCGATCGAGCCGGTATCGTCCAACTTGTGCCTTCGGGAACGTCCACTGAAAACGTCGGATTGGTAGCGTACACTTCTGACAGGCGAATCGGCCTCGCCAATGGGTTGTGCAAGTATAGCCACGGTTCGAACGGCACACCGGGCGGCAACCGATAAAAGTCTAAACCTGACGGTCGGAACGGGTTGGCCAAACCGACCCCGCGCAATATCACTTCCTGATCATTTGGGAGCAGCAATCGCGCCGTGAGGTTGCCTGCAGCCAGTGGCATGAATGTGAGTTCGGCGTGTGTCGCGTTCAGCACGCTGCAATGAAAATGGCCGGAACTGCTAGCTGAAGACGTGACGTGACAACGTGGTATTCGAACCAAGCGCGCCGACAGCGTATAAAGCCATTTCTCTCCAAACCATAACTCGCCTTTACTGCTACCACCGCCGCTGTCGATTGAGTACGATAAGCCTCCCTCCCTGCTATTATCATTATAATTTTCACTGCCACTATCTAACAGATTCCAGCGATCCCCTCCGCGGGTGGGGGACCTCGTCGCGGTGACTGTTGATACAGTAGCTGCTACAATTCTAGCCGAACTTGTGAAGTCTGTATCTTTGTCTGATGATATATGTGACAACGAACCTCCAACAACAACCTGAACTAGTAACATGTACTTGAATAAGGCGAGAATCATCGCGGCAGCTTCGGAACAGGCCAGAGACAAAGGTCTATATATCAGCCTTTATCCTGTTGTTTTGGATATTATTATTTTCTTACAATTCGTGGTGTTTGTCTGCTAATTAGAAGCAGCATAAAAACTGTGATGAGGCAGAAAGAGCGTGATGAAGGCTTCTTGTGTAATTGTATGTCGAGCTTTTCTTTACTCCAGGGTTAGCTCGGTTTCCCGCTATATCTTTTAAGCGATAGCACTGACTCCTACCTCGCAATATTACTTCTGCTGGGAATTGTATTGACTTCGAGGAAGACTCGACGTTTTTTAAATTATAGTGATGTTGCCTGCAAGTAGTTAATGGTGACGGTGTAAGTTTCACTTTCCTTGGTCGTGTTAATAGTATGCTTCGTACGGCTTCTTCTTCGTCGATCGAAGCAAAGCTCTTCTCCATGGCCTACCGACTCCACCTTGGCACCGCACCCCCGGCGATCGAGAGCGAACACAACACGAGAACGACTACACACGTTCAACTCATTTTGACTACATCTACACCAGTGGAGTAGCGCCTTTTTGCCAATGCCACCGCCCTTTAAGCCTGCACCAACCAGCCAGAACTACACTAGAACACTGCAGTTTCCTATTTCTCTCGACTTATCTCGTCGCGCTATGTGCTAAAGGGGTACACTCGACGTTGCCTGCTTCAGCCTTTCGACGAAAGAACAGCGCGAGCAGCTTCCTCCGGCGAAGCAACGTGTTCACGTTCGAGACCACAATAGCGCGATCACAGGGACCCTTCTTCGCTGTCAGCCGACTAGCTTTCCATAACAGTACGCTAGCAGCTGTAGCAGTAGTAACTTTTGTTGTCGTTGTAGGAAATAGACTGGCCGGCACGCCGACGAACGAACGACGACAAACGCACTAATTTGACACGCAGGCACCAGGCATTAACCAGCACTGGTACTAAAGTTAACGCCACCACCACTCTGCTGCTGGTTTTTTTCAGATAGGTACTACAGCTGTTGTTGTTGTTGCTGGTCAACTGTCAGGACGAGGTGGTCATGTGCAGTGTTGGGCTTTGACACCGCAGCGTCCACGTTATTACGTGGCAAACGACGACAACACGGGCCACTGGGGCACAACACGTAGATGAACTGTGGACAACAAAGACTTCTACTATTAACGGAGGACTTTAATAGAAAGAAGCGATCTCTGCCAATCTATTGCACGTGTATGTGCACCTTGGTATATTTCATGGTAGATGATTCTCGCCATTTATATCTGTGGGCATATTTTACCATCACTGAACGCATGTTAGGCCAAAATCGGCAAGGACCTCACCACACACCATTATTGGTTGGCAAAACACGCTGCGTGATTGCCACACATTCAATCATCACTACTAAGAGGCTTGCGGAGAAATAGTCATAGAGAGCAGTGGATAGGAGCAAGTAAAAGTTAGTAGCAAAGAGACTCGTCTGGATAGAATGGAACCGGTTCCACACAGGCTGGTGGATACTACAGATACTGAAGCAGCACAGTATGCATATAATGCACACCAAAAATAAAGCCTATGTGGTAACAGTAATGAAATTAGAGCTTGCATCAAATGGTGCTGAAACAAAGAGCTGTTTGCTTCTTGGATCTGTTGTCATAACGTGTTCTATATGGACATGGCGGGTGTGAACCAATGATTGATTCGTGGACCGCTCAACAGCTAGACACATTCAAGATACTGATTGCCATAAATGGCATAAGGCAAAAAAGACGATCTTCAGTAGCTAACAATATTTATTCCTTTTTTTTTTCCAGCCCGCTTCTAACTAACCTGTCTTATCCTCTATCTTAGCCACTGTCAAGTATTCCTGGATTTGTTGCGCTGATCTCGCGTCTTTTTTATCTAGTCTGTGTCGTTATCTTGCGGCTGTTTCCGTTGCCCAGATCGTTGCCAGTCTCTGCTGCGATTGCCACTTGCAAGCAACCGAAGTTCGACTATGCTCGTGTTGCTCCTCTTATCGGCTGAACACTGCACTAACTTCTTTGCAGCCCTCTTTTTCTGTTTGACATACACGCGCAAAATAGAGGACGTGTCACGGGCGGGCAGCAACAGTTACACGAGTACTTCAATACCGCACTATATGACTTGGAACGTTTCGCGAGCTGTAAGACCACTCTCGTCTGTGTTATTACATACAAGGATCAGGTAGAAAATAAGCACGCTTGTCAGCGGCTGCAGTTGAACTACTCACAGGTAGGTAGGTAGGTAGGTAGGTAGGCAGGCAGGCAGGCAGACACGCACCAGCGTTACGGCTGCAGCTGTCGCGATCGAAGGGGTAATATTGACCCTTCCTCTAATGGACGTAACGTTCGTTAGTAGCGAACGACACACCAATAGCCCCTATGACGTTGCTGCTGTTGGACGATTTTGGTGGAAATCTATTCATTCAACCAACGCGGTTGTCGCATGCTAGCTAAACTCTTCCAGCTTCCATCGTTGCTGCTATCGCTGATACACTCTGTACATTGCTAGAGCACTATGGTCGTGATACCAGCACTGAAAGCAACGAGATGCCAGCCTGTTCCAGCTTCTGTAACGCTATAGCTTGTTCCGGCCCGAGTGCTTTGTTTGAAGGGACAGTTCTTGCCGAAGTGGGCCAAGACACTACAGCGACTGTGACGGCAAAACTGGGTACAACACCGCTACGTGCAACGGCGTCGTTAATCGTAACATTTTTAGCTGTTCACAAGTCGTACTTATTTCAACGACGGACTGAAGTCTGTAACAGTATCGTATATGTGATTGCTATTGTCTAAGTACCAATAGATACTGTTTGTCCTTCGACGTCTGTGTACTTCCCATGCAATTCGTATTGAATTAAAACGTTCAACTTGCAGCCGTAGCTGATTACCGCCGCAGCCACATCAAATAGGCCCACTGCTATGGCAAAACAAGCAAGAAGAAAAGACGGGAGCTGGCAGCTGGGTCTTATCGTGGACGTTGCAGACGTGCTGATGTTACCGTTGCCAACAACTAGATTATGGTCATCAGCTCCAGTTACGGTCGTAGCAGCAGCACTAGATTCAGCGCTTCGTCACAACTACGACACTGTCGTACCGACCCAGCACGCAGGTTCCACCCAGACCACCACCGATGTACTCAGACGTAGCAACGCACGTTCAGTCATCACAAAACCGTGGAGAATTCTACCGTGAAGAGCAGCAGCAGCAGCAGCAGCGACAGCAACAACAACAACAACAACAACAACCACAATAACAACAACAACAACGAATATAACCAGCCCACACATACACAAATCCTCTCTAGGCTCGTACTCTCTGCGTTTGGATACCTGCTACCCGCTTGAATCGCTCTGCACGGTCCTGAATGACTGTAGCAATCGCAACGCTAATCAGATTAGCTAATAATGCTACAATATTATACTGAGTGAGCACTTGAAGTAGCGGATGTTGAATAGCAGCTTGCATCGCTCCACATACACAACAACAGTGGCTTGTTCACTTACGCTGCTGCTGCCACCACCATTGCAGCTGCTAAAGTTGTTTAACCACGGTGGAATCAGTAGCGGTGCTGAGGAGTCTACCCCTACTACTACTACTGCTGCTGCAGCGGGCGCTGCTCCACTCCGCGGCTGCTACTCGCCGTCGCTCACCCGCTGGCCAATTCACTCACTGCTGGTGCTGCTGCAGCGGCCACAGCAGTTGATCCTGCAGCAGTTTCTGCTGCTGCTGCTGCTGCTGCGGCGGCGGCGGCGGCCGTTGCTGCTGTAGTCGTATTGCCCTCTCTCCCTCACGTGTGTATGTAGCCGTTTGTCCCCTTTCTGTCCGCTGTGCTTCCTCTTCTTCACTATAACTGGCACTTCTACTATCGCTGCAGGTGTTTCTGCTCCGTGCATTTGCTGCATATAGCGCGATCGTGCTGTTGTCGTTCACAAACCAACAAAAGAACGGACATTAGTGGATTAGTAGCAATGAAGACAACAATCAGCGCTTGCCACGGCCGGCGGACCACTGTCAACTGCTGACTGTCGTCACTAGCGCGGGAGTTGGTCCCTGTACGTAGACACAGACGACGGCGGCGGCGGCTGACTAACTTCGAATCACTCGTAGAAGCAGACGAAAACGGCACGAGGGGCAGATGGACACGGGCCGAGAGCGATCGAGACGGTAACAAACGTTATTGCCGAAACAACTGTCGAATAACGGCAGTCCGTAGACAAAGAGTGCAAAAACGAAACTAACGAGGAAGTTAATGACCGATTCGAGTAGAAGCAACCTTGCATGCGAAACACATCGGAGACTTACACGCATCCCGAACAATTGCGGCAACATGCTAGTCGATGCTAGAATAAACCATTTTATTTCCCAGACAGGCGAAAAATCGTCTCCGTCAGATGAACACAGCAATGCTGCCCTTTCGCATTCGTATACACTAGAGTAACAGCAGAGAGAGTGAGAGAGAGCGAGAGTGAAACATTGTAGCCGCCTGCTGGTAGACGCGCACGTTTTGCGACGTGGAAGTATATACAGACGTGGGTTGTAGCGTGTACGGTTGTACAAAACAAAATCGAAAGTCAACTGCGGGTAGTTCGATAAAGTTGCCGCTGCCACCCGGCACCGCTAAATCCCAGACAGGGGCAATCCCAGACATTGGACAAAAACAAGTCAACCAATGAAACAATTTCAGGCATTGCGCAGGTGAGGGAAGGCAGCGAAGAGAGAAGCACTCAGCGCCCTGCGCGGACCAACCAGCTGTCCATCTGTATTGCTGTGTTCTGGATTGGCACAAATGGGATACATGCAAATAGGGCCGTTGGCGGGCAAACAGCGGCAGACAGCGGACGATGCGCGGGCTATGGATGACGTGAGAGCGGCGAGTCATGCTCGATCTGTGGGCCGGGCGGCAATAGGCCGAGCCGACTGAATGAGCGCGCGGATCTGGCGACCGCTGTAGAATATTGCTAATTCCACAGCACGGGAAAACGGTTGTATAATGCCATGGCTGGGAGATATAAGGCTGCGCCGATCCGCCAGAGCGCGCGTCGAGTAGTTTAAATTTTTTGGCGGGACGTTTTTGGATCAGAGAGCCTGTAAACATTGTTGGACGATATAGTCATGATAAGTACGGTGGACGAGAGCTTTGCTTATAAATTACTTACTTATGTGGCATTATGCTTATTAAAGTACTTACAGGTACCTACAGATTTGTCCAACAATTTCTGTTTGCTTTAGTACACAGCTTGTATAAATGTGCTTACGTGCGAATTCAGTAAATATTTTTGCCAAGATTCAAAGGAAATGTTTCAACCTCTTACATTCGCTACTACCGTTGAGCGTTGCTTCAGATAAATGGTAATGCATTCGATAAGTGACTGAGCAACGAGAAAGATCGAAATGCACGAATGAATAGCAGAGAGAGATGCAGTACTTTAAGGCAGTAAGGATATATTAAAATACGCGTTTTATTTCTCAATGAATAAGTTTCTTAACGCTTTGGCTAGGTAACCAAATAATAAAAATGCGATAATAGAACGTTAAGTACCATACGCGGTATAAAAAAGGCACGTGCGAATATGCCCTGTCGTTGGGTAAAACCACCAAGGCGCAAAGTTTTATTTCCTAATAAAGACGTAATATGATATTTGTGCTCTGACGATTCAACGTCATTTCACCCTTTAAATTGAAGTATGTGGCCTTAGGGCTTTTGTCAAAAATAAAGTTAGTTCGCACCTTGAAGCATACAGTCATGAATACTTACCCGTAATCTCTAGGTTGGTACTGAGAGAATTTATTTCAGGAAGCAGACTTGCCTTGGACATGCGTCGGACCAACTGCTGATGGTTTGCATTAACTAGCTATCTGGTTAGCTTGACTTTATTGCATGTGCTCGATACTCGATACAAATCGAATTCAGAAAAAAGTTATTACTAGATGTTAAATACACTGGGTTCCTTGTATGCATGTGATACAGTTGATGAATTGTAGTTACGAGAAAGCTCACAGTACATTTGAGCGAAACTATGAAAACAACGGTAGCACCTATTTCTAATGCATAGTAACGAGGGTGCTTAAGTATCAGGACGATCACTAACAAGGAACAAACGTGGCCTGACCACGAACGTGATGATTGTCATTATAATGAGCCTCGCATTATATTGTAAATGCTAGAAATTATTAAATTAATTTTCTTTCTTTAGAGAAACTACTGAGTTGTCATCTTCGTCATGTTGTTGGTTGATTGTCTCTATCACGATAACTTCGCTAACGATGCTTTGCGCTCCTTTGCCGAAAGACCTTTAGCGGCTTTTGTACAAGAGTTTTTCAATATGTTGTAGGTTAGCTTCTCGGGTCAGACTTCTGAAACCCGAATTGAAACACTCAACAACAAATTTGTTGTGCAGAGTTTCGTTTCCTTCGCCTTCACTTCCCCCCATAGACCTATCTGATCTTCAACTACCATTTTCATTCATGCTGTATTTAAATCAGCAATACAAGATTAAGCATCTCGAGTGCGCGTTGCTAAATAGGACAATTAAGAATCCACGACTGTTAGCTTCTGGAGCTTAGCGTTCTAACAGTTTCTATTGGGGAAAACGTGCAGCATGTTGATTAAGGCGTTTCATAACCTTAAGAAACATTTCATAATAAGACTAGCCGAGCCGCTTCACTTAAAGTCTTTTTTTTTGTTATGGGTGATAGTACATTGTCTTCAAGCGAATTCTTCCAAGGGGATTTGTGAAACGAACGCCATAAAAAAGCTTAGGGCGAGTATATGTATTGCTGATCGCTGTTATTAGTGTTACTGAATTAGGTCACTTCGTGGCCTTTTTTCTGAGCGATGGATCAACTCTCTTTATTTCCAAGTCGACTTGTTTTTGATCGAGGACGCAAGGTGTGATCTCGCTTCGAGGAGTTTATTAAAACCATGCTTATCAGCTATTTTCATGTTATTTTTAATCACGTGCAACTTAAAGATAGTCAATTCGTCCAGATATAGAAACCTCTAGTGTTATAGTGGTAATTAGGAATTTTGTATTTGCAGAACTTTTGCCGGTCGGCAGGTATACTGGCACAATTCCTTAATGCGTTGCGTCGATTCATGTTATATGACTTGGTACGTTCGTATAAAAAAAAGCTTCTATTGTTATGGCCCCTCTAGGTATACAAGGACGAACGATTTGAATGCAAACCCTGTAAGTCTTATTTATTATTAAGCTTGCACTAAGTCCGAAGTCTCGTGAACTATTGTTGAAGCCCGTTTATTTGTTTTTCATGCAGTCCTTATAAGCTCGCTGTTTTCTATTACGGTAATCCTCTAACGCCGGTCTTAGACTTGTCCAGCGATTAGATAAGCTACAATCATCCTTGTGATTCACAAAACAAATTAACTGCAAATAGAATAGTAAGACAAACACATACGTTCTATACATTGACAACTACTAGATGTGTAAGCATGGTTCTTACAGTTGTGGCGCCTTTTTAAAAGCACCTTCTTCGCGGTCCTATTAGATTTCCAATGTCGGAGATAATAATACACACATATTTCTCAGAAGTGTGACTGATAGGTGGCGCTCACTATCGGCATATATGCGAACTAGGCTAGCTAGAGATAAGAAAAGATGGCAAACATAACGTAACAGCTTCAAACAGGATTGTACACACATAAATATTGATAGTACTATGCCTTGCAAGCAAGAATAACCTAGCTGGAAGACCATACGTCATTGTCGAGAATAACATGATATAAAGTAAAAAATAGCCTGAAATATGCTTTAGTGTTTATTTGAACGGAATACTTCAGTTGCAGTTGTGATATGTCTAGAGCGTTTGCCTTTGTTTCTTACGCAGTCTATTGCTACGGAGGGCTGTCGACAATTGTTAACAAAAAATTTTTGTTTTTTTGTGTTTATTATTACTTTTATTTGCACAATATCAAAAGGAACCTGAGAGAATAATGTCATTTCATAAATTCATTATCTAAAGCCTCTATGAGCGAGTTATCTCGTTTATCGTCACGCTACCAACCATTGTTTTTTTTTTGTTCGTAATCTAGAATTTATAAGCAGTGACCACTTTCAACAACAGCCTTGCTGTCGGACTCCCACCTCACGACATCCGTAAGCGTGGGCATTGTGTTTTCAGTTGACGCGATAAACAGAAATGTAATTGCTATACAACTTATGACACACCATTTGAACTCGGTAGAGAAGACTGGCACGTATACGACCGGCGCCCGTGCCTTAACAGCTACTAGTCCTGTAACTGTACTAATCGATGCAGGTCTGTATCGCGGCTGCGTGTACAGAGTAGAGGGCCGATCGCCTTCAGTGGACCAGTTGAACTTTGGCGACGCTGTCTGTGACGTATTAGTCACGAAAGTTTTCGCGTTGCCCTAAGATTGATGATCTACCCCCGAACTGTGCCTTAGTTGTCATCTGGCACCCAATCAGCTATCTATAATCATGAGTGAAGGGCCAATGATCTCCGCAGTGTTTGGCTAGATAGATGCGACATGGGCATATATAAATTTCACTTGGAATCGACATTGAGATAATGGCGAAAAAGATTTTTGCGTTAGATGACGAACGCAAGGATGACACTTATTGTTTGCAAGCCAAATGTGATCCCTTAAGCGAACTAAAACTTGGCCAACGTTGAAAATCGCGCCGTGAACGGCTCCAATGGTTGTCCTGCTGACGGCGTAACAGATCATATCTTTCGTGGATCTTTCATTTGTCTTTTTTCCGGTGTACGTATGATATTAAACACTTGGCAGATTTTTGCTTGCTCCGACGAACTAGCAGTGTTAGCGGCAGTCAGCTTTGAAGTATTTTGGCATGCAGATGCATTTGTATATACGAATTAACGTGTCACGCTAGAAGCCATCACTCGAAACAACGGAAACAAAAATTATTACATTTCCGTCATCGTTTAGCTGAACTGATAATCCACCTAATAACTTGGCCAAAAATCCAATAATATTTTGGTAGCGTAATAACCTTGTATACTGAAGAGAAACCTCTAATTTGGGCAAAAAATAGAATATGATAATCATTTAAAACGTAACTTGAAGATATGAAGGCGTCTCGTACATTTGAGGTGTGGGAATTAGTGTTTCGTTCATACCATTATGTATTAGCTTCAATTTAATTAATAAGTTAGGCTAACGTAAAACGTTCAAAGCACATGAAACCCACGATGAAGATACAAGTACTTGGCAAGAAACAGACGGATAAATGATACAACGAAACTGTGGTATATTCTTAATATATACAGTCCGCCACTCGGTGATAGCTACGTACGATAGTGGTAAACTACAAATAAATTTATGTTTAAGGAGAAAGTAAAACCTTCGTGTAATTCCAGAATTTAGCCTACTGTCAACAATAGAGGCAGTTGAAAGTAATCTTTTGTTGTCTTTTGTATAAAGCTGTGTTCCACGGTTGGTACAACAGTTACTTTTTTATCCATATTTTAAAAATCTCAGTTCCTGAGACTATAAGCTATCCTCTGCGATACAACACCTCGCATAGAGTCACCCGAAATCGGAACTCCTTCCATATTAATTGTATAGTACGAGTTTTAGAATATTAGTTTTTGGTAACAGACCCTGGCCGCGAGTGTCTGATGTACCGTATAGCTCTCGATATGATAATACGTAGTACTGTAGAGTGTGTTTGAAGAGAAATATTAGTTAACTTTGTGTCTAAAGTAAAGACGGTGTACCGTTTTCGTTGATTGATGTTCAGCATCGACGTCATGCGTGGTTTGTCTAGTAGCAGCTGGAACCGTCTTAGATGCTAGCGAAATTTATGGGCTCATCATTTGATTCGGATTTTCATTGAGTTGGCTCGACTAGATTTGGCCGCATGACTGACCAGGCCACCATTGAATGACTGCACGCTTCGACACTGGGCACACATGCCTAAACTGCCTTTGAAGCAAAAGCAATTAAAACACTTAGCTACCTGCGACTCCGAAAGATACGACGTATCACCAATAAAATAGATTTCAATATGAAAATTCGGACCCAACACTCAAAACTCCGGCGGATCGAGGATGCTAGTGCCCGCGTTACCTTGATGGTCAGCACAACTGTAGTGGGGATATTTTGTCTACTACATTTTTGGCTGATGTCTCCACTGAAACGCAATTTAAAAATACACGTCTACAACAAAACACATTATTTTTATTAGAAATACAAGTAAAGCCTTTATCAATATCAAGCCTCTTCGAGTAGAAGACTTCGAGGAGTAGCTTAGCCACCGGTCGAAGTTCTAGGTCGCCTTATAAAAAAAAAAAGAAACTGAAAAATCCCCACTGACTCATCACGTTATTCTGGTTGTTGGTACTATATCTCATTACTATAAAATGAACGACACTTATATAAAAAAAAAAAATACTGTTTCTATTTTAATCACTTTTGATTACCTTTCTACCACGTTGTTATAGAAATTTACTATTTAGTGTGTCATCGAACTACGGGTTGCAAAAGGCTACCACCTTTAACCTTTGCTGCTTACGCAAGCGTTAACGTACTTCCGAAATATCCAATTGCCTATCATTTTAGGAAGGCTTTTCGTCCCGAACAAGTCTGACCAGTTATTCTCAGGTCGGGCTCTTCACTATTTCTGGGTGTTGCCTTAGCTCATTGAATACGTACGACAAGTTAGATTCATCAATGTGACCCAATGCGAGGTTTCTCCCTTACAACAGAGCCTTACAGCTGGGTCGGTCATATTATTCCACTTCAGCCATCCCTGGCGAGGTATGTCCGTCATTTACCTGAATGAAGGAAACAATATTTCTGTAAACAGCACCGTACGCTTATGCACGAGCTCATAAAGACCTTCGTCGTTACCCACTCATGTGATTATGCTAGTGTTTTACCCACACACGGCCATAATAAACCAAGGGTAAATGATGTTCCTTGTGACGACAAATCGGAAGAAAAATAGAGGCTTCTCACAGTTCAATAGCGGGTTCTCACAAGCACAACAACATCGCTCTCGACAAACAACACAATACTTTCTTAGTCTACATACAGGTTGTATACAATATTTTCTTTCTTTACTACGCACTCAGAGGAGATAGATGGCGCAAGCAGGGTTAGGCAGTGCAAACTGAAAAGTCAAAAAAATAGCTGAAGACATTAAAAGCTAACGACAATAACAACAAGTTGGTGGATTACTGAGTTAATTAGATATCCAAAAAAATCACCTCTTCATAAACACAGATTCAAACTAGCAATGATTAGTTCCGGCGTAATGTCAACAAACAAGAACATCGAGTTCCAACTCTACGTTCCTCGCAATACTAGACGCTTCAAGCTTGACATATTCGCAGCACAGATCCCCTTAGAATAGCCCTCGCCAGCAAGCTTTGCTCGAATCAGGCCATTTGTCACCCATATGTTATCGTTGCCATAGCCATATTGAGCCTGTGACATGTTGTGAATAACTAGCCACCGTAGGCGGTGATGCAGTGCCCTGCTTTACATAGCGGCTTCGAAGCCAATAGCTATGTTATTCTGCCTTATTATTATTACGGTCCTGGGCCGCAGACAGGTGAATCAATAAGGCACAAATGAAAGCTAGAGATAACTGCTTCTTTGTCGACCCGGCCAACATTGCTAATGGCCAGCTCTATAGAGAGTGCCCATTTGCTTTGACTTAATACACCGCCACAACGTTTACAAACAAGATAGTACATTTATGGCCGCTAATTTACTGCGCTGCGTATTGGTGTCGTTGGACCGCTTTCGTGTCGTATTTCCACCTATGCGTTCGGCGGACGCTTGGCAGGGCCTTTAAAAAAACATCGAAATAGTACCTAAATTATTAAAGAACTATTCATTTCAAATATTAAATCGCTTACATTTTTTTTTCTCTAATATTGACTTGAAAATCTCTCTTAATAAAGAACTCGAAGGCTCCCCGACAATGAAACTTTCAAGAACACCTTAACATACATTTTTTCGTATATAGAAGGTCTTCAACAACGTCTGTCAAAAGCGAGTACGGGTATCGAGAACGCAGCGGGCAAAACTTCCCAGAAAGGGTTAGGTGTTCCTTTAATGATTTAATGCTATACCTCGTAAAACCTGCGTCGTGCAGAGCGGTTGATTTATATTTTAACAATGTCTACCACGAAGTTTCGTGTTGTGCAAGTTAGTCTTCACTAGGTCGCAGGATTATTACCTCACTGATGTTTGGGACACTCTGCCCCGGGGCATTATTGACTGTTCTACGAGGTCTCAAACCTCTAGGAAAAAACAGGTCAGTCAATTGCAACAAACAAAGAGTTATGCTTATGCTTTTCTGCCCATGTCAATTTATCTTGTACTTGTCTAAACACGTAATGCTTCCATGTGATGCCAAGAGTTAGCCAGAATAAACATTACTTTCGAAAAGTAGGGAAGCTGGCATTCTAATGGCTCTATCCATCTGAGTCCCCAGATATGGGTTCAGTTTTGAACAGTTGGTCTTTAGATAAGAAGCAGCTCACGGAGAAGCGTGCTGTTTTTAACCCCTTCATTTGTTGAATTTAACAATTAGAATACTTTAGCTGTGCCGTTCAGGTACGGTTTATCGGTGAGCAAGTCGAATTTAAAAGTCCGCAAGCGTCGCACACGTCCTTGGGCATCGTACAACGCCTTGAACAGTAGTAAAATGAACGGCTCGAACACTGATTGTCGTAAGTTTGTGTCATAACAATGAGGATCGCGGACCGCAGCAGGCGAAACGTGAACAGTCTGACAGTTACAGACTTCTGTGTGCCTATTTCTTACTTTGGCTCGTTTCAACCCATGCGTGCTACTAGAGGCTTTTTTTCTCTTTAGTGACTATTTACTAACGATGTCAACTGTTTAGTCCAAGCGACCTTCTAGGACTGTAACTTGAAACAAGTTCGTTTTAGTCGGAATGGTAATCAAATATAGACCAGTTGCGCTTTTACTTGGCTAATTTAGACAAAAAGTACTTATGCAAAATTGCGCTTACAGAAAAAATATCAGTTCTGAGCATTTTGATTCGACTGACCATCTTTTATAAATAACTAATATAACCAAAAGTGCTAGGCTAGCGTGGTTATCGATCTATACCTTTAGTTGCATTATCTCGAGTGGGGACTATGTCGACGGAAAATCTGTACATATTGAATTGTGTTTTTGCGAGCGCCATCTATCTAGTCTGTAAAGGTACACACTCAGCAGTGGGCACAAAGTGCTCCACCAACCCATGCGCCCCTTGAGAGCAATACGGTAGAAGTAGAGAGAGAGAGAGAGAGAGAGAGAGAAGAAGCTTCCCACACAATCGGCTCGCCTGAGTCCTTTGGTCAGGAGACGCCTCTCGTGTTGAAAATGAATAAGTCGAGAAGATATGGCTAACGGCTTAACTAACAGACTTAAAACATGGTAAAATACACTGAATTATATACGGCGACGGTGTCTGGAACTCAGTCTTGGAATGCGAACTTAGACTAGCCGAAATCACACTTCTTCAGGGACTCCAAAATGATCGCTACAAAGAACGCCCTAACCAAAACTCGAATTACAGATAATACCGAGCCATATCAACAGCGCCTGTACGTCGACCCAGCCCGCTAAGAAACTGCGGAAGCAATGGTAGTGTTGTTTAGTTACTCTTTTGACAATGCTAAAAGGTTTGCCATTACATTCAGGTACTGTACTTAAGTTTATAAGGCTTAAACGTACATCACATTTACACATCAAAGGCAGAACATTACATCCTCTTATTATCACTTCTTATTATATGGTCAAGATCATAATTCTGTTCGGAGCCCGTACATAATTAGAACTTTTTAAATTATTTTAGACTCTAAAAGCTATTGTGGTTAAAGTTAAAACAACAACTATATATAAACTCCGCTAGTTAACTTATTAATTAATCTCCCATCCTTGCTGGGCTCTAACTTAAAATATCTATATATTTTATCTGTTAACATCAAGTCCATAAGTCACAAACTTATCAAATACCGCAATAATTATCCTTGGATGAAAATTAGTATATAATAATAATAATAATAGTCCACGAAAAATCAGCACAACACATAAATTTTATTATTTTTTTTTATTATACTTAGTCAGTAGTCAAACCTTCAGAGAAGTATAACGTCCTGAACTTATTTTGACGCAAACATTGGTGATAAGGACAGGACCTAAATAACTACGTATGTATAAGCGTGGTGACGGAAACAATCTCTGGCGGCTGTAGCGTACTGCTTCTTTAATGTAATTATGTAAGAACTAGAATCCCTGCAAGGGTTAGAAACCGATCTGTTTCCGGCAGTGTGTAATAGAGAATCACTAAGTGTAAACAATCGGCCTAATGTCAAAACGGGTTCATTAAGGTCAGCTTAGGCCGCACCTGCACACTGCTTAATTAAATCTTTATGTTTCGAGTTTTACGTACGGTGCCGCCATTAGACACAATTCCATCAGACGTGTTGTTGACTGACTCCTAGCATGAGCCCGAAACGAACCGTGTGTCTATGCCCGGGTTTAGACCCACATTACAACGCGTCCCCGAAGACATCAATTAAACTTAATTTTCCAAAACAATTATTGTTCGATTATTGATTGTCGATGGTCTTAGTATTGAGTCCCGAATTCATAGAGCAAAAATTGATATTTGAAAACAGCATATTTATAAAAAAAAAAAAAAACTAAGTCAGAATGACACTTTGTTGTAACTGATTTCACACGTTATCAACTTCTATAAAATTTACCAATGATTTACTGGTAGCTGAAGTCTATCCCACAGTTAGTAACCGGAGATAAATGCCCAAATAATAATAATTATTGCAGGTAGTATTAAAAGGGGTAGTTTCGACCCGTTAGATCTAGCGCACTTTTAATTTGCAGGTAGTGGGGTGGCACCTATCAGTGCGCTGGGACGAAAAATATCAACATTATTGGCATTAATTTCACTATTCGGATTTACACTATGTTTTTGAAGAGTCTTGGTGCTCAATCGACCACGTTCTCTGCACTCTATAGAACGAGCACAATCAACCAGAGATTCACTCGTTGTCTTTTGCACTACTAGCATGTTTGAGGAAGTACTATGAGAAGAAGAATTTGTTGATTTTCCTAACAAAAACATATTTATCATTAGCACATTTTATATACTTAAGTACGATCTTGTTTTTTTACTTAAATTTTTCGTACCAGGTACAAATCAGCAATTCATTCAAGTAAAGCAAAAGCACTTACTTGTGTAACACCTCATTATAACCACATAGCTCAGGCCATTCAAACGAAATCCTAACTGAAAACGAAGGCGGGTGAGGGCTAGGTGAAAACTGGGTAAGAGAAGACCGCCGTCGCTGAAGCCTGCCTTCAGTCAGTCTTCATTTACAAGCGCATCGTAACAGCGAGCCTTCTCTCTCTTTCGTTGTGGGCTTCATTGCGTGCCTTTATCAGTTCGCTCTTCGCTAACTCACAGAAGTCGCCGAAGTGCCGCCGGGGGGCTTCAGCTGGCCGCGCTGAAGAAGTCTGTTGTGGCTTTGCACGCTCGACAGGGGCATCGACGACAATCACTAGTGCATAGTAGTGCAGTCCTTGTAGACTGTAGCAGGACTTTAATGTTAACCTAAGTATGCTAAATGTTTAACCATCTTTATCTTGTACCTAACGTGCGTGCACACAGGAACGATATGAGCCTTTAACCCGTAAATAGAATAGCAAGCCCGAAAATAGTTGAAAAGAACGCGATTCAAGCAAATTGTGTTCCGGGACCAATGTTGTGCACAGGTGACCCCGAAGAAGCCCAAATTTGAATGTTTGACGAAATACGCTACCATTGTGATCTCTGCGAACTCTCATTGTGTTTGGAAAGAAGATAAATGCGCATTGTATGAGGAGTGATCTATTAAGAGCACTTGAATAAGCTTTAGTCTTTGGTCACAAGTTTGAGAAGCCATTATACTGGGCAACCGGACAGGTGCTCACCAAACTTGGACTGCACTGGCTAACGAGAAGTAGCCAAATAGCTATTGACAATCTGGCCATGACCTGATGAAGTGAGATACAATGGAGCACAAGTTGTTACAGTTAACTTTTGCTCAATGCGAGGTTAATGTACTGACAGCGTCGATCGTGACGTAATTCAGTTCTGCCTTCGATTTCTTTGTAAGTGTCGCATGTTGCTCAGTTTGTGTAAAGCATAAACTTTTAACTTAAGAAGATATTGGCAGCTTCAAGGCTGCACCGGGTGGTAAACGCGATCCTGCAATTAGTACATAATAGATGAAACATATTGATGAAACCCATTGAACTTATTTTGATTCTGAAATTAGTAACTAGCAGTAAACGGCACGACACGCTACGCAGCATTACTGTTGCTTTCAATTTCGCATGCTCGTGTTACGTACAGGATGTTGGCCTGATCCTAAGTAGACATCGAAGAGTTTTGCAGGTAGAAATTTCCACGAAATCATCCCTCAACCTCAATATTCTATAACCCGTAATAGGAAAGATATATTCGCTTTTAAAGGTTTGCTGAGGAAATTATTGGATTTTCTTAATTTCGTTACTTAATCGATTACATACGAGTAGGCAGAAACCAGGTAAGCAACCAGCGTACGCAGCTAGATAGCTATAAACACGAGGACAGAACCAAAACACTCTTGTGTACGTGTGAGATAACGCCTGCAAGGGAAATCAATAGTATTTACCGTTAGCAAGTTTTATTGTTAATTACACAATTTCAAACTCACGCGTTTGTCGTGTGTCCCAAAAAGTTTGCCTTCTTGTTTGCTAAAGGTCGAAAAATCGTTGCCATATCGCTCGTAGTAGAAAATGAAAATGTAACCATCGAACTGAAACTGCGGTGTTTTAATTTTGTGTCTCTGTGGTATTGCAAATAGGAACACATATTTAAAAAAATTGTTAGTTCTGTTAAAGCTAAGTTCTCTGTCCAGTCGCTTGAAGATTCGACAAAATTTACGCAAGAGAATTGGTCCAGCGACTGGGGCAGATAGTTTTCCCACTGCCTACCACAGACCTATGCGTCCTAGAAGGTTAGTGAATACGTAATGGCTGCTAATGTTCGACCATTCACCCACAAATCAATGCGCCTAATGAAAAATTAATGTTGCTTTCGTTCCTTCTCCTGCTTTGTTTTTTAAACTAATAACAGACGCGCTTCCTTCAAATTCAAGCTTACATGCGTCTATCTATATGTGTTATGCGAGACAAAGACGCGTATGAAACAGCTTTATTTATTGTTTTTTTTTTGTTTTCTCTTTGACATAACCATAGATATTCTTTGGCCATTCTGTGTACAGTACTAAGTTCGACTTAGAGGGCGACACTCAGACAACGGTGTAGATATGTCCCGTAAGGCGCGCATTAAGGAGTAGACTGATTGGTCTAATTAGATAAACATTGCCAATGAAGTTCGACATCTCGACTTAATGAAACGTCACTGTTAGACACTATTCATTGTGACGTGGGCCTCAATTACGACCCGCATTATTTTTAACAGAGATGTGGGTTTATATGTTCGAATCTGACTAAAAGCCTCACAGGCTAACACCTTAAGTTAGGCTAAAAATTGATTTATGCTGTGATACATTTGGAGAATCCTTGGAATAGTTAACCTGTTGTATATTGAAGAAGATGGATGGATCCTTCCATCCTAGCCGAGCCAAGCGTGCGTTTCTGTTTACCTCTGTGTTGACAAAAAACAAAGAACACTAACAGTGTTCTCTGTCTTTTCCGCATGGCTTGCGAGTTCCATTAACAGTTGCATTATGCTTGAGGGTAACGATGGTGTGATGTATCAATTCATAATTCCCATGCCTGTGTATTGCTCGTCGGCTAGGATATACTGCCATCTCGGTCGATAATCGCCTTTGGTGTTGAGTGACTGCGACGTCGCCGCTGGCCATCGGTTAACGTTAAGGTCGGGATCCACGGGGAATTGGGGTCAGAGGTTGCAAATGGCCCTGGTCGTATCAGAACGATGATTTCGAATCGTTGGCTATGTTTTTGACGACAGCTGCTGCGGGACGAACGGGGTTTCTAGACGCTTGTTGGCCGACTGGAAGGAAAGAGAAAGATTTGCTAGACTCGATTTTCGGTCTACGCGGACGGCTCATAGCGAGAATCATGCCGCAGGCTAAATTAAGCCACCGAATTAAACAGTTGGCAGCTGTAATGGCGAGCGTTGTGGGCAACAAGAGTAATAGGACAACACTAAATAACCCGGTCACAAACAAAATGAACGGCAGAAGCATACGAAGCACCTCATATCCAAAACATGTCTCCCGCTTTCATTCAATCTTATATGACAGGATTACGGCCAAATCCTAGGACCTGCTATTGGTTCAGACGTTTAACAGAGTTGCATACAACGTGGTCTAGTTCTGGTAATGGATTTATTGATACTTATTGGCATCGATGTGTAAAAGGTAATGATTTGTTTGTTAATAAATTCTCACGCTATTTTTGATACGGCTGCTAAATAGATCTCGCACAAATGGTTTTACTAACGCGCTAGTGTTCTGTAACTTGTACAAATCGACTGCCGTGTAAACATCAGCGAGTTGCCATTATACCACGACCAGAGCTTAGCCATACCATATACATGTATTACATGAATAACATATCACCATTTTTTTAATTTGTTCTAGAAGTGTCACGATGTCATCTATAATAGGCACAGGTGATACGAGCAGTGTTTAACTAATAGGGCTGCGGAGCACAAAGAATACGGTGTCCTTCTCTGCTGTTACGCGTTTGGGAGAATACCTTCTGCCGTGCCACGTTCGTTTAAGTCATTCAATTCAATTCATTAGTCTCGAAATTTTGGCTCGCGTATATGTCAGTGCGAAGACTTTCGCAATATTGAAAAATGGCTTGTCCAACTTAAAATCGTACGTCTCCGATTGTGACGGTCATGGTAGAACTCCGTTGCACGGGGAAACTGTTTGATGTAATCAGATGAATTCAGCTAAATTAATCGGTGCCCTAGATCATTAATAAGCAGCTTATCGCCCGTGCAGATTATAAAAAAATGACCGCCTACGGCTTATTAATTGCGGAGTCGAACATTGGGCACCAACAAGCACCGAAAAAAAGTATTTGGGGAATTGGCATAGTTATTCATAAATAAATCTAGATTGACTGCGAAGTCTGTTTGGGCTCCTTCAAAATATTCAAAGAAAAACACTATAAAAATAAGTTATTTCAGATATCTTGAGACTCCTTCGCCCAGCTTTTACCGGGCGACGCGAAGGTGGCAAGCACACCTCAAGGTACATTAATCAATGCTCGCTAGACACACGTTTGGCGCAACTACAGATTTCTAAAATCATTAAGTTGCCCCACACGGATAAGGGTAACACAATCAGCGCTGCAGCAGCTCATGGTGAAAGAAGCAGAGCTTTCTTCAAGCGAACATCAAAAAGTTGACATCGTGTTTTAATTTTTACTGATAAAGAATCTGACCTTTGGAAGAGCGGCGCAAAGATTATGCAGAAACTTATGCAGAAAGTTATCGTATGGTAACTCTATGAGCAGTCTGTACAGAAATGTACCACAAGGTGGAAAACATGTTCCATGATATGAAACAAAGACGACCTTTCTCAAGCTTTCTCCCACATTTGGACCACCTTCCGCCATTAGACCCATTTTCGGAAATCGGCCTTCGAATATCCAAAACGTACTTCGAAGGATTAAGGTCATGACTTCTCTAACTTTTGATGTCTCTGGCATGTCTTTTCTAAAAAAGCATTTCAAGGCCAAGACGCCTTTCTATTGGACTGATTGTTGGTGTTTCAACAAAATACGTTGGGCTGATGTGAATGAATTTCAAAATACAACGCAGACCCTTTTTCAAAGGCTTCTCGTTCGTCTGCCTTTCATTCTCCCTGCTAAACTCATTCACAGTCTAAATACAAACGGCGACTATTGCATATTCATTTATCCATAAGCAAAGCCAATTGATAGATTGGTAATTCACAAGTTGAACAAAATAGTCCGAGTGGTCCGTCCGACACCTAGTCTAATTTCGCAGCTCGCCATCCACCGGTCTATTCTCAACGCTTCGGGCTTCGTCCTTTATATTTTCGGCTTCTTTCCTCTTAAAGCCTTCGTGTTTGGCGGCTAGTACAGAGCTAGCTGTTCAGCACGCTCCTCAACCAATAATACAACAGAAGAGCCAAAAGAATTTCTTCTATCGTAAGTTAAATTCAACGTTGTCGCCATTGCTCAGCGGCGACATGCCGGACGAGCGACGTAAGTTACGCGACAATTAACTAGTCTGGTCGTCCAGACGAGCGCTACTAACTTGAGCCGATTAGGATCTTATTCAGCCGTGTCTATTAGACCAGTCGGCTGCAGCTCTGAGATTTCGAAAGAAGAACGGTGCATCATAGATTAAAACTAAACGCCCGTCTATGTATATATATCACAGTAAACGATACCATCGTAGTGGTCGTTCGTCTGGACAAGACATAATAAAACTATTTCACTACCGATGACTGACCATCGAACAAAGCAGCAATAGAAGTTCGGCGAACGAAAATAATGAGGATGACTGATTTGCCAAGGCCAACGTAACAGCATTTGAAGGAACACTTAACAAGGCAGTCGCCAAAGGAGACTGTTCTTCCTAAGATTAGCACGTCTCGATAAGCTTTTCTCGTAAAACGATGTGCTTCGAGATGGCAAGTCGATTAGCGATTTCGTGACTATGGTAGAAAAATTAGCATAATTAATATCGCTTTTCGGCCTGTTTTATTCTTTAAAATGCCCTGTTCGATTCGAATATAAAACCCATGATCTCAAATTGTCAGCATGACCGCCTACGCCATCTTGTTAGACTAATGTGGTTCAAAGGACCCTGTTTTGAAATTTATACTAGTATCCTTTTAATATCGAGACAGTGTGCCGATTTAGTTTTTAAAAATAAACAGGTAGGTAGGTAACCGGCGCTGGGAAACGTCAAGAACTACAGCTGCAATATTTTCCAAAAATGCACGTATACGTCAAAATCAGCCGATGTATCTATACGCCTTTGATTCGTTCGGCCTCGAAATGTTGGGGGTACGAAGCGTCTCTGATATTCGCATCCAGCAACGGTTGTTTTGACATCTATGGCCATTAACTTGTCGCTGACTGAGTATAGCGCCGTTGGTATTTCACGTAAATGAGGGCGCGAGAGATAGAGAGAGAGAGAAATGATGCTCATCTGTGGAATTATTAGGTTAGAAAAAGAAGTAATTTAGTCGCTTCAAAGCCCAAGGCACTTTTCGTCATATAAAATGCTGATTTCATATAAAATCGTTACCAAACATCTGATCGCAGTAAGGTACTTTTATTGCCGATTTGCCTGCTCGATTCAAGCTTAAGCAAATTGCTTTTCTTCTTTGCATTTAAAGCAGCCTAATTTTGGTTCAGGTTGTGTGGGCTGTTTAGATGTAATCGTGTCGGACGTACAACAGGACCTCACCGACCGGACCTTACTGCTAGTGCATGTACGAGCAGTATGTCAGACAGTCTTCCGGTATATCTTCAGATATACGGGCCTATCTCTTGATCCTGCAATTCAGGATCGTGAATGTAATGATATCTAGAGCCTCGGCCGAAAAACAACACGTCTACAAATAATTTTTCTTGCATCTTGTTCTACTTTAATTTTTTTAATTGGTTAGGGCAACCTATTTTACTATTTGAGTTCGTATGCCTTCGGCTCATCGCATATTGCTTATCCTATGTCTAAAAGATTATCGGTAGACGTGTCTAGTTCATAATACCACCAGAGGCCCATTATCTTCTCACTAGCCTCGCTATTATTTCTAAACTTCCTGCTGTTGACCTGTCTTCTATCTGTTCTATCGAAAGATCGATACAATACGGTCGTGCGCCTTCCCCTATTTGACCTAAACTAGTTATCGCGTGTAGTGAGGTTTGTTTATAACACAGCTTTGCGCTGCGTTGGGAATCGTAAACATTCAATGTTCCTCTTCCTTCGATAATTTATACCTAGGCATAATTTAACATTGAATAAAATTAGTAATTAATTTCGCGTCTGTGAAGTGCTCGATTGTGCTTCAGGCCTTCCTCGTGTGCGTATGATCAACGCTAAATATATTGCCCTGTGAGCAGTTAACCACCACAAGCTATAAACATGTTTCTCGAGAGCGAAAAGCAGTTCGTGCCTGATATCATAAAGTCTACTTTCCTTGACCAACTATAGCAACGTAAAACGAGAAGTGCGCCATATTTGTGCAGTGGGCTTCTTCCTGATGACCGAATTTCGATACGAGATATTGATTACAATCGTAAACAATGTTTTCAAAAAAAAAACAGACGAAGAATGACTAAGCCATAAAAGTGTTAGTTCCTGTTTTTTGTTTTTTTTTTGGGAACCCCACCATTATCGCGTTGAGCCAATATCGACAACGAGTGATATGCCCTGACCGTCCGCGCATCCAGCCGCAACGACCAGTGAAGAGCTCTTAAACGGCTGGCCGTTCCTGAGGAATTTTCTAGAAGTTTACAGAAGTTATCATCTTAACAATCAGAAATGGATCTTTGACAGTGATACGCGACAGTGAGCGTTTGACGAGTGAACTATTTGGGTCGTGTAGTCAGAAATGATACCATATACCCAAACGTGGATCGAAAGATGTCCATTTTACGTATATAAGTGCATATAATCTATAGTATTTAGATATAGTTCAATGATATATGGGAATATCATGTAAGATAATACCACTCGACGACAGTGTTAAACCAGTAGAATGGGCATCTGTCGCTTCTCAGCGAAGCTCGCGTCATCAGTGTAAAATCGCGTATTATTGAAGATAAGCATAATTAATAGGGGCTCGGTCCGAAACATTTCATTGGGAGCAGTAGGTACAGTGTTGGCTGTATATATTAATATACATATTTAATATTTTTTATATATATTTAAAGGTTTAGCACTAGCTGCAAAAGGCGACCATTGTGAAGCTGAAATGTAGTTTTTGTAAATTATGCCAACACCTTAAATCGCAATGGGACTAATTTCGAATTTCGTTACTGAGTAATACATTGAAGGATCTGGTCATTCGCCACCCAATCGACATGTAACAGGTATAGTTATTTTCTCGAATAATTTTGTGTTAGCGAATAAATTTTGCGGAACAGTTAGGTCCCTCATCGCACGATCCCCAAGTCAAGCCAACTATAGTACAAAGCGCTAACCATCCATAATAAGAATACAAGAGCAGATTTTGCGTGAAGATTTCCTGCTACAGTCGCCGCTCGCATCGAACATTCGGCTTACCGAACCTCGACGTTCGACCGTTACGAACCTTATGACTTTAGAGATTCCTGGTCGTAGCCATATTGATTGCGTCGCGAAAGGGGTATCATACATTGTCTGTCGAAATCGTTATAGATACTATCTTTATTTTTGAGGTGATTTCATTAGCTATCCATTGAATTTCCACAATGACAATTTTGGATTGTGCTGTTACGAAGTGCTGGTTTTACGATGAAGGATATGGTGCTTATATATTTTTCGTTCTATCTATCTAGATGTCTAAGTATCTGAATGAGTGAAGAATACAGTCTACAAAGGAACACTGCTGCTAATTTTTCTAGGCGTCGTCCATCTTATTAAAGCAGGTCGTACAAAGCAACGTTTTTCCCCTAGCTGCGCACATGAAGATGTACACATATCGATTCAGCATGGCGCAGTAATTACTGGACATTGGTGATACAACCACACGTGTACAGTGCATGTACGTGAACGTAGTAAAAAGGAAATTATTTCCATATCTATTCCTTTCAAATTCTTTACCAAGCAGTTCTATAGAAAAGGTGAAATTTTCCTAAGTTCCATTTCAATGTTAGTGCATATAGCAGTTGTCTTAAAACTCATAGAACACTGTCGTTACCTAATTCGTCAATCGACGCTCGATACCTGCTGGTAAATTCAAGCTAACAGCACATTTTCGTTGAATATTTACATTTTGAACTTTCCGGTATTCATTCCGCTATTTGCCTCCTGCTTCTCGCCCGAACCTTTCCCCCGACCGGTTACAACCACACAGGACAGATGATCAGAGCTCAATCTGAAACTCTCCTAACACAAAGACGCAGCTGAGCATGACGGATGGCCCAAGTTAGGCAGACGGATACCGGGCAATGGTCCTTTGCTGCTGCTGTGCAGCGGAATATAAACTCTAGCAGAAGGCAGTAGCAAACATATATGCGAGAAACTTAATGCCGTTGTCTGTGCTATTATAGCCTACTACAGCGTTGATATACTGCTGAGGCCAACAGCTTCCGAGGAGATAATCGTTACTTCACAGATACGAAACGTGCGAGGCACATATTCAAACAAACTGAAAAGTCACGGGGTCGAAAGTTTTCCGGTTGCCGAAATCCACTGAATACTCGTAGATTTTTTTTGCTAGGTTTTAGCCGTATAGTAAGAAATGGTTTTAAGAAAATTTCACGACGTTTCTAGGTGAACGGCGAGATATTGAGCAGTAGTAGAAGTCTGCTTTTATTATACACGTATGGGTCTCACGATTTTTCATTCTTTAACTGAGATATACAACCCCTTTCATGTTGCCATCCCGACGAGACGAATAACGTGGGGCTAAAATTGATATGAACTTTAGACAATTGCGATGATGCGCTAGATCTAAATAATACGTGGTAGAAGTATACATTTCTAAAAATTGACTGTGCTTAAGCTAAGATACATACCCCCCCCCCCCCTTATATATATATATCCAGATAATATAAGGAGTATATATATGGATCAGTAATGTCCATAATGTAGAATAATCATTACAGAGCCCGATTACCTTTAAATATACGATGAACCCTTGAAGCACGAAAATTAATGGCATCATTTGCTTTTATTGAAGGTGACCACCAAGATCGCCGCTTATTGTGCTTCGGTTCTCATTTCGATACGCAATTAAAGCACAGAGATTGTGTTTCGGCTTCAAGCCTTATAGGCTCTGATAGCTACCGTAATGCTTGGTCTATACGTAAGCGAGGCAATAATACAAATAACAATTTCAGTTATTATTCGACAGAATTTTCTGCATCGGCTATGGTGTTGCAGTCAACATCATCGTTCTTGTGTTAAGTACGGTATGGGACTAGAACATGTAAGGTTTATCTAAATCATATTCTGATTATCCGCTCAGTTTGCTACCGGCATCATTTCCCTGTCCAAAATTAGTTCCGGTGTCCACGGTTCATTTTCAAAGGGAGGAGAAGCTATACGAGATCAGAAACAACCTTCGCCTTTCATTTATGTAGCAACAAAACGATGAAGTCCTACAAAATCGTCGAACTCACCTCGTTAGCATATTCATGAGAGCTAAAAATAAAGCTGATTTGACGAGTACCACTTGCGTCTAATAGGACGGACAACAAAACCATTGTGTGAGCAGCATAATGCGGATTATAATTACACAGCCGTATAGAAGAACAACAGCAAACTGCCTCTGGGGCCCCATCTTGCATCTGCGAAGTACTCGATCGCACTACCTCGTTGTCAGTATTATCAGCTCCCGACTAGCTTTTGCAAACGTGTTGTAAGTGTTTCTTTATTCTAACGTATTCCTAGCCGTACCTGAAAATGCTTCGGTCATGACCTGTACCTGTAAACCAGTGCATAAGTCCCTATTGTCGGTCAGTTCGT
>NW_019211460.1:27612593-27633217 GCF_002443255.2 Varroa destructor | reverse complement strand
TATATAATAGTAATATTTTAGGTTAGTAATATTTTTTCTTTAAAACATATCTATTCATTGACCCTACCATATAGCTCGAGAATTTGTTGACATTCTCGATTAATAATTATGTTAGTTCCGTTCGATTGCTGTATCTGTATGGAACTACGATATGTTACGACTGGCCAGTGGTGTGAAGTGTCTGGATATGCGTTAAAGCCCAGCAACCCATTGCACACAAACAGCAAATATGCTGCAAAAACAATAAAGGCCTAAGCAGGTATCCCGCTCAAGCCAGCTTCGTAGGCCAAAACTAACTGTTTCTGTTCAGATGTATGGTGAAAGTCGAAGCTTGCGATCGTTCAAATCTGAAGGTGAAGGAAAAGCTGCGAAAAATTGAGCGAATAGGTGTGAGTACAGTTGTCTACGCCTTTGCGCCTGAGTGGTTTGTCTGCTACAGTTGTTGTATTGCTGTTCACCTGTGGAAACCTCATCTTGAGCTATTCGAAGGATAAGTGAAGGCTTGCCAATCCAATGAGGCAAATATTAAGCAAAATTGAATGGAAAATCACGGAGGCCGTCTATGATCTGGTAAACACTGCTCAGCGCACAGGGTTTTGTGCTTCTTAATTTGTCAGATCCGCCTTAGTACGTGTTGATAATAAATAATTAACTGTTTACAACTGGAAGGTTTTGTTTTTAATGATAGGGGCAACAGAAATAACAGAGTGATTAGGTTAGTTTTGCCGCGAAAGGAAATCAATTTGTCGTAGCGTGGAGCCTTCATTAGAAACGAATTAAGCTCGAAGTCACTGTGGACCCCTTCCTTAATGCAACAGCTTATGCCACTTATATTTAAGTACTATAGCCAATATACATTAACTCTATTCATATTGGTAAGTCTATTAAATCTATTATACCAAAGAGTTGCTAACAAACATAGACATTAAAATAATATTGATGGATTTGCTCGAAAATGTTCTATCCAGGGTCAATAAAATAAAAATAGCTTAACAAATATTTTGTAGATTCTCAGCCCATCGGTACGTTGAAAGTAACCGGAGATAGATTTGGTTAGTAGGTAAAATGAAACGAGAAATCGATGAGGTGTATAGTAAATATGATATCCTTGATAAAAGTGAGCGAAAATACTAATTTTCTATCGCGCACAAAATTAACGAGCAGAATTACCAAGTCTATTCATATGCCTGCTGCAAAAAACTTTTTATGCTACTCTCACTGTTAGCCTGCAATGGTCAAGTGTGACATTCTACGTATATATCGTAATAAAATTTTTAGCACAACATCTGGTGTGTAACAAAATGATACCGGTCGCATGACGACACGCAAAATTAAATAAAAATTCATTACTTAATAACGAGAGAAATTAATAGCTGTTTAACTTAATGCCTAATTTCGCTGGAACGAAGTTATTTTTTTCTTTTGTCCAGTAAGACCAAAACAAGCTGTACATTATTAGCAAATGATGAACCTTTACCCATCAAATTCACACAGTTCAGATAATTAATAATACATATATTTTCAAATGATGGAATTCCGAGGAAGATGTAATATCTAGGAAAATACGTTCGTTCCAAACAAACTATAACATCCGTTGAGAATTGATAAATTTCGCTGCTATCGTCGGAATGTACCATGTGTGACAAAGAATGATTTAATTTAAAAAAAAAAAGCTCGAATAATTCCAAAGCAATGTATTCGGTCCATCTGAACTAATCGCCTACAAACCAGACTCGACGTCATCTTTCCATCCGATAATATGAAAAATATTTCAGATATATCTATCCAGAAAGACCTATACGCGTTATCTATAGAAGGTTTGAAAAGATGGGATCAATATACAGCGTAACGCAAATAGACGTTGCTTATATGCAACGTTTTGATAAAAATACGCTAAAAACAAATTAGATTATGTCTAGTCTGCCTTGTCCTAAGGGTAGTTCATCGGCGGATTTGGGGGGGCGAAAATTAAACGCACTTGCATAGAACATGCTACACGGCTGAATACGCACGGATACTGAGCTACCGTTGACTCCCCCCGGTTCTGTAGAAGCGACTGCGCCGAATAAAAATGAGTGAAAAATTAATTTTTATTATTTTGGTTGCGGATGCCATCACCGTCCACTTCGTCAAAGCTGCTGGCACTCGAGCCGTCCCTTCAAGATGGTTTTTGGTCGTCCGCTCACCTTATTACCATCTTATTACAGCAGCAGCAGCAGCAATCATGTTTTCAAAACGGATGGAATTATAAGGGTCCTTATTGCGAGATATACAATTTCGTGAGAATTAACTTGTTGGGCTGGACGGCTTTGGTGGCGAAGCTCTGGCGAGGGGCATCTTTGCAGGGGCATTTTATTTCCTGCGACTAAATCTCTATGTATAAAAAGAAGTTCCCTACCCCCCCCCCCCCCCCCGAGGCCTGTGCAGGAGTGGCGCCCATTTCAGGTTCGAAGGCCCTTTGAGCTTCCGTAATCTCTATAATCTTTACAGTCGGTAAGCTAAATTAGCAACCGTTGGTGTGGTAGGCAGGTTTCACTTCTTAGCGGCCGTCAGTGCCTGTTGAGAAACGCCAAACCGAAGAGAGCTTGAATCGGCTTAAAGGAATGGAAAATTCGGAGCATCGAGCTGTAAAAGGAGATGTAAATTTAAGGCACATTTCGGCGCTAAGTACATTGCCCGCTATCAGCTTGCTGACGCTGACACCACTGGGGTCTCCCTTTAGAAAAAGCACGCAGTTATGCTAACTAGGTGCATTTGTTAGCGATTGATATTAAATGTGCCTTGGTACAGATTAAAAAGAAAACAGACCGGTGCCAATTGTCTAATTCGTTACCGTTTTTTTCTAGCACCACTTACAACTAGTAAGTCAGTCTCTATATTGTTGCGAAAGTTTACTCTTTTTAGTAATACAAACAAAGTTGTCAGAATACCTCGATTAACGGTCGATAACTTGATATTTGCAGCAAGCTATGTCCATTATGTGGATGTATACAAATGTATGTACATGAATATTGTATCCCATTTTTCGAAGTAAGTAAATACAGTTAACACGCACAAATGGTGGGCAATTTAATAATGCCGCAAACAAAACTTGGGGCGTGTATGTGCGATATAGAGACTTTGATAGAGAATAACTGTCTGCCGTGCTCGCAAGGGGTGTGCCTAGATCTCAGAGGCTACAAACAAGGTTCAGTAGCATCGCGATTATGCTAAGAACGACGAGCGCTATTATGGTGTGCCGTGTTTAGGGGCAGCCCTTAGTAACCTGCGATGGGCAAGCGTGTCTTCTCCGATTATATGGAAACCATCTGATAAGATGGCAAATAGCCAAACAGCTTCATTCTCGAACTGAATTTGCCTGTAGCAGGCTAAAATATGCCAGTTTCCGCAGCGACTCTCAGATGCGCTTACGACGATGACAATTCTAATAGCGATAATAATCATCAGTATCATTTTAAGTCAAACAACAAAATACTAATAATATTTTTATCTCTGCGTCCATATGGATGCCAGCTTAATGCCCCAATCGAAATTATTACGAACGTCCGTCGAAGGTGATGTGAGGGCCAACAAGGGCAATCCGGGATATCAACATTTCGAGAGAGCCAAATATTAACTTATCCAAATACGACCTACGCGTCTACTTATATATTTCGGTATATCGTGGCTAATATGCTGACGCAGTGAAAAAAACACGTTTCAGATAACGGCTTGCCACGTATTGGTATTCGAACGCGTTTCACCGTATTCTGGACATCTAACAAATATCCAGGCATTGCCCTATATTGGAGCCACAATACCTATTCAGAAGCATATATTCAATGTTGATAAGATTGATCGATATTAGAGAAAATATAAGCTTTGCTGAATTTCATCCCTCAAGCCATTTTGTGCCGATTAATTCTAGCACTGAGAATTCGTTTAGCAAACGGGTAGAAACAGGGTAGTTTGTAGGACAATTTACATCTGCCTTTACTACGGAGACTTTGCGGAATAGTTGTGGATGTCGGACGTTTGTGGCCGACACGTTAGGTGCCTTCCAGCGAGGCAATTGTAAACTGCGTATCAAATGATAAGGAGGATCGACAAAGCGCCGCTACCGGCTGCATTGCTGATAAGTCCGCCAGTCATTTTTGTCCGAAGTCTCTTCCTCTAGAAGGGATCGAAGATGGCGTGGCTAGCAATCCAGCGTAAAAACCCAAGGCTTCAATGAGAAGTTGTTCTGCCGACTGCCGACAAACGGGTCCCTAGGTATATTGAGATGAAACTCTACTGATGATGTCTTTTCAGATAGGGGCAACTAGAAACGTAGAATCGACTAAGTTAAACTCTTGCCTCGGTGAACACAACGCCTCTTGCTTAGACATGGGGCACAGCTCATAGAATGTTTGCCTTTCATAGATATAGGCGTTTTTTTGTAAAAATTTTTCAACACCGACTTAGCTTTGTAGGGCCCGTATTATTGGAAAAATACATATTTTGTATACAATGCTTTATTGGCGCCATATAGTATTATAACTGTCTATCAATAGCATAAACAACGATTTGGTGCTGAAAAGATAAGTTTGAAAAAAAAATTGACGAGTGCTAACTGACGCTAAAGGCTAAATGACCAACAAATAGATCACTTTTTGTTGGCCATCTCCGTCACGAAGCATCGAAAAGTAATATACTGTGAAACACTTGGATTCACGTGTGTCTATATGAACATAGGCCAATCTAGGTCGGACATTATCTGTGAGCTATAGCAGATCGATAATTACTAAGGCAACTTTATTGTCAATAATTGTACATCACATCGACATATTTTAGTAATGAAAGCGAAAGTGTTCAAACACCCTGGCGGATAGGACATACCTGATATATGGACATGTCAGCCTGCGTTAGGAAGCAATGACAGGTGGGAATACTTTTTTTTTTAATTGCAACAAATTATAATTTGTCTCGTGATTAATTGAAACCTCAATACCGGTTACATATTAACTGCGCGATTAATGCGAGGACAGCTTTCCATTTCAACTCGATATGACCGATAGCATCAGCCATTCTGGCAAAGGACCCCCGCACAGCCGCGTAAATCGGCTGCGGGTAATAGGCTTGAACGAACTCAGTACTTAATTTATATGTCGAGACATCTTTCAGTCTATTTACTTTAGGGCAATATTGCCATGGCAAATTATAGCAAGAGCTTGCCAACAAATAGTCACGGTGTAAACCAGTTTTAGAAACATTATGAAAAGAATCTAACAAGTAAAAATAGACGAAGCAAAACGTGGTGCAGTTGGCTAGAAAAAAATAATGTAATTCGTTCTTAGATCTCTGCTCATCTAATTGATACCATATAGATATGTTTTTTTCCTTATGACTCATTAAGGATACGTGCAAGGATCCGAAAATAGAGAGATGAACTGCAGAAGCTACACTTATCGCGTAGTAAAAGCATGTTAATCTGCTGGCAGAAAGACCGAAAATGTGGCGTATTTGGTTCTCTTTCAGCCATTTGAACTTATAGGCCGTTGTTAAAGTAGTCATAATCACATTCGCAAAAAAATGATCCATATAATCATTTTTATAAAAGTGGCCATCATAGAATCGGACCTAAACGCAAACTTATGATTATGTATGTTTTACAATATCGACACCAGCTGCGATCTATACTCGAGCATCTTTGATAGAAAGGAAGAACATTTTTCTTTAAATTATGTTCTAAAAAGAAAGACTCTGTTCTATATTCTTTCAATGACACGCTTAGCGAAGTCCGCTTACAGATGCAAAAATTCGAAAATAGACAGAAAGTAGCTGGATTTGAGCTGTAGAAGCTGCGCTTCTCGTATGCTAAATACACGTTTTGCTTAACCACAGCGAGCGAACGAGCCAGGAAAATGTACGAGAACGAGAAAGCGACTGCGTCGCTTCGCGCATCAGCGATGCCAGCTCCGAAAGAATTCAATAGAAAACTTCAAATTGAATTCACACATTGAAATGACAACTCGGAAGCCAATGTTCAGATTAACCCGACCCAGCGGCACTTTAAATCATGATTCTGCAATTGCATCTAGTCCACTTGTCTGTCTTTGCAGTTTTCAACGGGTCGACCGCTCGACTACGCCCAGCGGAATGATACCTTCTCTTTCGGCTCGTCTCGCTTCCAACTGGGAAAGTCTGACCAATGTCGCTTTCAGGTCGAGCCTGTTGTGCTGAAAGGTTGTCTATTGCATAGAACTGTATTATGAAATGCAATTAAATTTCTATATAAGTAATACTATAAATCGTGTGCAGACGTGATAGGGAATCATTAATGGGACACGTATCGGCTAATGGACGCTGAATAAAACTGTGCTCTGCAATCTCTACGGAAGGCGTCTGAGGACATCGGAAACACGGCCAGGTGGATATTAACATTCACTGCAGATACGCTGAATTAATGCAGTGTCATAGAGAGACGGGAATAATTCCGAAATCTGACAGATTATAATAATAAATAAGCTATTCCATATATAAATATTCTGTTTAAATAAAGGCTAAGTTTTGATGCAGGATATTCTTACTACTTCAAATTCGAGCTGGTTCTAAGAACTGCAACTATTTCCATTATTAAAAGTATGCAAACAGCTTTCGCTGAAATTATTAAGGTACACCCAACATCAGGAACAAACGGACGGTTGGTGTGTAAGAAGAAGCATATGAACTGTTCCTGTTTTCCTAATTTCCGTCGACATTTTGTATTGATCGTATTTTCAAAGCTATAGATTTTATCTAATCTAGTTTTTCCCAAGCAAACAGATAATAACTTATTTGTATCTTGTTTCAATTTACTTGATTACATGCAAGGATGGTCTGAAAGTCAGTAACGGATTTGGGAAGATCTAGCTTGATTATTACTTTTCTAAGCATATATATTTCACATAGTCATATGTATAACGGTTCAAGCGTTCAACATGCACGTAAACTATACCCGAAACTATTTACAATTTCAGAAAAATGTGTCAAAACCACTGCAGAGAATCGTGCTTTGCTAAAGCTGTCGATTGATATTATTTGTAAAACCAACAAACCGATAAAAGTAATAACCCCCTTGTTGTGAAAAATACATTAAAGTATGTTGTGTATGTTGCTCGAAACCTACAAGCTAATACCTTACAAGTGGATAAGGTGTTAGAAGACCGTCAGCTAACCTCTTCATGAATATTAGCAATGACCCTATAATCATCGCAACGCAATACTTGAGCACTTACTTACTACTTAATACGCAACACAAAAAGATATCTACCTCAATGATCAGATGGAGCTGCGGATTTATCTATTGCTCCGTTATATGGGGATCAATGCGGCATTCTAATTGTGGACCAATGACGTTCTCATCTATGCGTGCTGAGGCCAGAAAACCGACTCTCATCATTTTTAACTATACGAAGTCTAGCGAAAATGAGCGAGCACTACATGCGAGCAGCTGCTTTAAACTGTGCGTCGAAAATATCACTTCATTTATAGTTTAACTTTGTCTATAACTTTGAGCATCGGGCCCGCATAACATTGACGACAGCAAGTGTGAGGTTGGACTTAATGGAGGTAATAAAGTGGGCAGAGACATTCGAAGCCTAAACGTTCTGTTCTGCTCTGTTAGATTCAGGGGGGTAAAATGACTCGCCTCAACCCCCTTCCAACCCAGCCCCAAGGATCGACACATTTGGGGACGTAGCCCATAGGAATTGCTAGTCACTGGACAAGTTACTGAATCAGAGTCGAGAGGGAAAACTGTCAGAAGTCACAAAGAGTACCTTAGGTCAGAGGTAGATCTTGCATAACTAAGATATACTACGTTATATGGAAGAAGTTGTCTTCAACTGACGTTAACACTATCATATTTTCTTTTTCTCTCAAGGTGCTGATGTACAAGACTCGTGTATTGGCTATATTGCATCTATGCGGATCTATGAATAACGCCGGGCTTCTTTAAATGCTTTTCAATAGCTCAATGTCAATCGAACGGCCTATCAACCTAGCTGGGTGATCAACAAAACACTAGGGCGAGCCTTAGAAAGAAGTGCGACCTAATGACGATTACTTAATTAGTATACATTTTAATTAAATTCTGCTGTGATACACATGGAAAACATTATACGCCCGAAGTATTACACAGCCGAAGTAACATGTGCGCGTTAACAGAAAAACGATGCGCTGATGAGCTCTTCTAATTTCTTTTACAAAGTAAACTCAAGATGTATGACTGTATACGAAATTTTTTTTATAAGCACATGCTTGTCCCTGGCCGCATAACGTTTTACGAACTGTGTCACACGCTTATTGCGGCTAAAGTCTTTAAGCGTTAACATTTCTGGTATGGCTCGGTAGAAGCTTCGATAGAAGTAGACGACAAATCCTATTTAGAAATGTCTTATATGTTCATTGGGACTAAATGTTCTAGGCGATACCATTATCGATGTTCGCGTATATCGGTCTCAATAGGTATAGTTTTTGGCATGTCTTAAACAAGTGACGCGACCGTTACGTAAACAAAATGGAGATTTATTTTGAGGCAATTTTGATAACGGATAACTCACCAAGTATAATCTCTCTCAAAATATACGAAAGTGGTTAAGGCTTTCTGATTCAGGCCTGGCGAAGTTGACTAGAATCGCTAGTTTTAATTACGACGACTACAACAAAGGTAAATGATACACTGTAGGAATTGATTATTTGTGTAACTCATACTTAATAATTAGTGATGACCAGCGTAATATCAGACGGCGCATCCGTTCCACTGTACGTACTCGTGTCCAACAGAACACAGTACTGCAATATAAGGGCAGCAAAAAAAGACCGAACAAAACGGTGACATTGCTTCGCACATTTTGGGAGGATAGGATAAGCCAAGCTGAAGATTACCTAAGGAGAGCAAGCAGACCTTCTTTGGTTTCTATGCTAAATATAATAGGTTGCTATGTGAGCAAAAAGATGACGTCATGTATCCTAGATATATCTCTAGTGGCTCAAAAAATGAAAGATTTTCATTTCAAGGCTTCCTACTATAACAATGCTTTGAACATACGCCAAACGCTATTTGAGTATAACTTGCAAAAGCTCTTACTTTCGAAAATATCACGACTATGTGACAGGGGCAAACGTAGTTCTCATATAATTATATTCTTAATTTTTTAAATGTTTTGTAATGAAAAAAACAGACTTTTTTTTTATCATTGAAATCATGTTCGCCCTTAGAACCGGATGGTATCCGACTTGGTTTGTATTTTGGTAGTTTTGGCCATTGGTAATATTAGGTATTTTCAGTAAGAAGCTTTTTAAAGTAGCACAACACGTTAGTCATCCATTCAACGTAGTATTTGCTGCAGTAAGTTCGTATAGCTACATAGCAGGCTTACAAAGTTTCTTGCAATTTATATATGATAAAGCCCTCGGTATATATCATTATATAAGCCGTTTAACCTCTTAAGCGTTTGGGTTTACCGTTATGTTATATTGCGAGATGTTGCGTTTATAATAAAGGAATTCATATTTTTCAAGCGTTCCAAAGACTACTGCCTCATATCTGTTGCGTTAACTCATTCAGCCCTTTTTTGCCTAGTTGTGTTCGTGTCTCTCCAAAAGTAACACTGTCAACAGATCGCCATCTTTCATTTCTCTTGGCAGGCTACGCAGCGAAACAGACACCTACTTCGGTAGAAAATCTCTGAAGCTGCGAGACGACTGCCGAAACGACCAGGATGTCAACGGACACTTGAGAGAGACGAAAGGAAAACGCTCGTTTTAAGAAGCAGCTACAATGGCTGCCTTGACGATTCACACTTTGAGAAGCCCTACAGAAAGAGAAATATATTGTCGCGATAGTGCACTGGCAGCCGGTTTGCTCGACATCGCGACGTATGATATGGTCTAGATTCGAATCTGGAGATAGGCACACTAATTCCTCAGTAAAAACCCGTACAGCTCATGTTATATCGTCCTAATTTATACTTAGCTTCTATTTTGATATATCTTTGAAATAGTGCAATGGTACCGGTACGCATCGCCGAAGAAAGATAGCTGAAAATCAGCTGTGCGGGACTTTTTTACACCTTTCAGAACGTATATTACACGCTTGAAGATACAGATAAGGGTCTAGATACAGGTTTTAGTCCGGCATGCCATAGGCAGAGTGCGATCTTCATCTGTGACAAACTGGATGACTGCCCTTTGCTCTTTAGAATTAATTGGATAGTCGTCTTTTTTGCTAAAATGTCACACGGTTGTCAGAGTCGAAGCGTCAGCATTCGTACCAGCACCGCTTGAGAGCCAGTAGCGGAGGCGGCAGCGGTTGATTGCAGTTGAATCAAAAAACCTATGCGTTGGCACGCTTAAAGTTAGATAAGGTAGCCGAGCCAAGGCCAAACAATTTTGAAAAGTGCCGCGGCCAGCGGGCCGGGCTCACCAGGTCAAGAAGCAAATAGGCACGACTAGCGGTATATAGTTGACATTGCTTTGAATAGCGAACTGGCTGACTGACTGGAAACTGCTAGACTGACACGCAAGCCGCCGTCGGTCGGAAAGTCGCTTCTTGCATTTGCTGCTGCTACTGTTCCTACGGTAAGTCTGTTAGTATTTGACCGTAGTCTCATGAGTTACCCTTTCTGCCTTTCTTTTCGCTCGCCCGCTGCTACCTTCCCCAGAAAGCCATGAGAACTTATCTTGATGACACTGTCCTTCCTATCAAGGATTAAAAGCTCACCACTGAGATGATCTCGAAAGGAGGGCTCCGGAAAATGGGACAAGGCAAAACGTAGGGATACTAAAGGGCGCCCAGTGATGGGGAAACGTAGCGGGATATTTCGCTTAGGCACCGATCCTTGGACCGGATCGAAGGCGGCTAGGAAACAGCGTCAAATGCGGTACCCTTCTCTTTCATGAACCCTTTCTCCTTCCGATATCATCCTCTTGTGTTCCTACCTAGATAATGGCATGGGCTAACTAAAAGCGGGGAAGGGAGCAGGCGGCAGTTCCTTTGCTTTTGTTTCTCCTAATTGGCTGTGAGAGGGGTGTACTGGGTGTGTGAGCATGGTGGTCATGTATGGATTTATGGAAGTAAAAGTAATCCGAGCTTGATGGCTGCAAGAAGCTCGCTTGCCCGTCAAGGGCAGGCCTATCCGACAGGAGCAAACGAGCAGGGGCAAATCTCTTTCACGCGCCCAGCGGTCCGCTTGCAACATTCATATCTATGAGTCGAAAAACGAAGCGAAAGCTATAGCCTTGGGTCGGACGAAATACGAACGAGGCACTCAAGAGAAAAGACTAGCGCTTGCGATCTTCACACGACGCATACTTAGTGCATCACTAGCCAAAATCTAATAGAGTGAGAACCACCGCGTCGCAGTTAGGCTCTCGCGTATTACAGAGAAAAAAATAAATTACAACCAAATAGATTGACTAAATGCACTAGTCGGGATGCCAGTATTAACAGTAGATAGGTTAGTGTTATTAAGTACGGCAAACGCCAACACCTGTCGGGATATAATTGGCTGACAATAACAATCGAATTTTAATTGTTTGCCACATTTACCGTCATAATCCTCCTATGAGACCGTACCCTCGTAGAAACATTGTTGTGTAATACTAAGACACGTTTCCGCTAGATGACTAAAGTGCTGTTCCTACACAGGAAAAAATAACTCGGAAACCGGGCTATAACAGCCCATTTAGACAAGCAAATTTGGTAATGTTACTTCGAAAATTTGGTCGGGTATAGGTTTAACAACTCGAGCAAATATAAATAGATGTGAATTTGATTGCGAAGTTCAATCGCTTTTTTGTGTGTAGGTTTGTGTACAGTCAAACATCTCCGTCGAGAAAATATATATAATTACAAACACTAAATATAAAAAAACGTATATACCAGCATAAGATACCCTAAGATCCACGGGGTAGTATCAGAGCGAAGTCGACCAAAAGCGTGAGAGGACATTTATGAAACTGACGGTAGAGCAATGGCTTGCGTGGAATCGTGTGCAGCAATCCGCTACATTTACATGCTACTTACTGCGAAACTGACTCATCACATAAATCAGGTGGCAAAACCTGTGTCCCGCAGTAACAGTTTGACTGGTTCGTATACTATGGCACCTGTTTCAAAAAAGTCAGGATCCACATCTGCCACATTATTTTACAAGCGGGTTATTACGATGACATAATCTCTGATTTAGTTCTTCTAAAAAATGCTGTATCGTATACTAGGTAAATCAATCAATCTGGCGCAGCGATGTGCAGTCTTTGACCTCATCTGTAAAAGCTTGGATATTTCAGAACTCGAAAAGTGTCGCTGCCGCTGACCTTCTACTGGGCTGTAATATTACTCCCATATAAGCGAAAGAACTTACGAAGGTGAGGTTTTGCTTCCCAACCACAGTGTATCTACGGCTTACTTCAACTGAACTTCATTGGTTACGTTCTTCGCGAATTCACTTCCAGTCGAGGCAAAGCTATAGCAAATTTAATCAGCACTAATGGAACAGTGCATCAAGTTGCGACTGTCAACTCTTAATCATCGGTGGTAGATCACTAATTGCTACGGAGGAACGAATTGGGCTAGGACTGTACCCCATGCAACTCTTGCCGACAGATTGGAAGACTTCAGCGCTGGAACATTAGCGTGAATAGTCATCTGGCTACGGGATTCAAGGCCCTATACAAACCCAGACTCAGAATGGCATTTATAAGCTCCTGTCTGTATGCTCCGTTTGAGTTTTTCATTAAGGATGTACGTCTCTTGATTTCGTATTGACCAATACAGCGAAGGGGAACCGCTTTCAAAATGTTGCGTCAATGCTAACAGTTTAAGCTGGCACGCGTCCCTTTATGCCGTAGCTGCCACTGCGTCTCTGACATGCTTGGATCTTCGAATGATTTGTTTAGTTGTATGCCCAGAGCACACTGGAGCCAGCTTTTCGTAGATGTCTTGATTATTGAGAAATGGGCTATATATTGCGATACGGTATAATAACGTTCATTCATATAGAATGTATGCTATCAAAGCACCCATTCTATACCCCGTTCGCAAAAGAGCACCTTTTGAACCTAAAAATGCCGTAACTTGTACGCTGTATGAACTAATGGAAAACTATGGACAACGGCGCTGAAGTCGTGCCTAAACGACGGAGCTCACCAGAGCTTGGAGCGTAATCATCGATATTGACCTCATGCTAAATAAGGAAGCTGAGTTGTTAAATAAAGGGAAGCGTCTAGATTTCGGGAAGTGAGATTTAGAAGCACGCATTTAACAAAAATAGGTTTCGTTTGGACGAATGTGTAAAAATTGAATTTTACTTTGTTCTCATTCTTGGTACTGTTTGCGGCAGACGCGCGGGTGGCTGACTAAATGAGACGACAGCCAAATACGGGGCAGCTGCGTTGTTAATTTGCAGTATTGAAGATCGTGGAGGAGTCCTGCAAGGTCATTGAATAATACATATTTGTTGACTTATTCTTGCGTTCACACCATCTGCAAATAGCGTGAATGTTCATCAGTATGATGTTCAGAGAAGGTATTACTTTTTTTTGACCAGGAGCGCCTTACCTCATCCGCTGGTCCTAAAAGACAGACGTTCTACAACTAAATCGCTTTGTCCATGTGGATTTGTTGGAGAACGCTATAAAACCTTTCTAACTTAAACGATGTAGTGACCCCTGTTTTTATCAATATTGGTACATTAACATTCTTAAATTCTTCTTTCTGTATTGCTTGCGCTTCAGGCGTACTTTAAGTTAGACTGATGAGCTTTACCTTTACGAAAGGAACAATGCGGCGAATGATAACAAGATGGCCTTTCTGGCAATAAAACCCTTGTAGTTATACCGCATCCCGTGTAGGCCTTTGCCTTGCGCGAAGGTGAGGAGCAAATAGGCAAGGTCAGCTTTCTCTTGGCGAGCCTTTAGAGTATCATTTATCTTCTAGCGCTATTCGTTAAACAACGGCGAAGAGATAATGCCCTGCGGGTTGTCAGCCCGTGCTCATTTCATATCCGCCTAGAAATCAAATAACGATCTGAAAAACCTTCTCTCGACCTTCTCGAACACTCAGCACATTCTCTAGATAGATTCTCCGCGTAGATAAAACTACCAGATGGTTTAATGACTACACAGATGAGATTCTAGATATCTGACCTCGAGTAGGTACCAGGTGTCATAGAAGTTTTATGTAGCGATGGTGATCTGAGTACAACTCTTAGAGTATAGATAGGTTTGTTGCGTGTTACGGTATTCCGCTAGAACGCGGAAAAGATGCTCTAACATTGTCTGTCTTTTGCATTTACTGATTCGGCATAGCTATATAAGACGCACGTTCCTTTCTCAAACAATCTACTTGCTTTTCAGGGTTTAGAAAACTAAAAGAGGAGGAACACCATATGGTTCAAGGGCTCCTTTTCGAGTGGAAATGATAAAAGATGTAGTATCTGTTGTCAGAGTGAACTAGATATGGTATGGCCGATGGCGATTCACCATCCGAATGAATTGGACAGCTCCGAGTACCAGACTTCTAAGTCTAAGAGTTCTACCTAACTTCAAGGAACATATTTAAAGCGTGAGTTCCACCTACGACAAATTGATTTTTTTTCACTTCGCATTTTTCCGAGCTGTTCTAATAATTCATATAATCTGGTTACGTTCGAAAGAAGTTTTGTTAAACCACTGAGAATTTTCTTCACGGATATGAACCCTATTTAGCAGAAAGGCAGTTAACGTGAGAAGCGCGCGTATCGATAAGATGACCCGACGTAGCGAAGTCGTTGTAGAACATGTCTTGCGTATCGTTTAATGGCTGTAATAAATCGAATTGCTTTTTTTATTATTTATGGCCGCCATTTGCGAACAGACATTGGTGCAGTCATCTTATATTAGATTTAAAAGGCTAGCTAACCGCTTCGCCGTACCTATTACTGGCCAATAAAAAGGCGTAATCATTTGTTAAGAAAGTTTGTTGGTATGTGTTTTTAGGTCCTTACTACCAAATACGATATATAAAAAAGACGAGAAAAATAAAGACACAATTGAATATGTCGCAGATTTCGACGCTGTTTTCCTTTTTGTCCTTGCTGCCTTTACTCAAAAACTCATATGTTTGATAAATACCTAACATGTACTGCTCCAAAAGTTTGAAAACTAAATAAGCCATACCACTAATATAAAGCTATCATACCTCGCTCATCTACCCATATTAGGCGATACTTAGATTTGGCATGGTATAACAAGAAGAGACAATTAAAGTTTAACCTTAACGAGTGAAATGGCCACGATGATGAACAGAACAAAATGCACCACGACAAGCAAAAATTATTGATGTAAGGCATAGAAGTTAGGTTTATTATTGGGGTCTTTTTTTGATGCAGTTGGGAAATCTCTTTAGAGACTGTATAACGCATCCACCTGTGGGGCTATTATTAAATCCCCCCCCACCCCAACTAGGAGAGGTTATTAAGGGTCCGTCAGGCAAAGAGCAGCTATTCACTCGTTAGACTTAAACGATGAGTTATACGATTGTTTTGAAACCTGGAAGGGGACTTTATCGTTCGAAGATAAGGGAAGAACAGCGGATGGCATCAATGTACCGCTGCCGTTAGAAGAAACTCAATGGCATCGAAAAACGTAGCACTTATGTCAATGCTCAATCAATTTAGAGTGAGTGTTAGACCAAGCAAACACAGGACGGCGCGAAAATGCGTTGATGATGCGTTACAAACTCGATCGTTGTGGGGACCATCGGACCGATACGCAGAAAGATTGAGCAGTTGTAGGTGATACGGCTAGAGGTACCGATGGGGGATCTACCACTTCTGTTTTGAGTTTTACGTCCGGTATCGCCGTTAGTCATTCTGTCAAATGGCTGGCTCCCAGTACGAAACAAACCGTGTTTGAACCTAGATCACGACATGTCCCCAAGATAAGCAGGCAAATACGTCACCTATTTAGCTATCACGGAACGAAGGATGGAAGATTTGTGTGATCGAAAGTGTCTTCGACAACTGGGAGGGTTGACATGAAACCCAGAAACAACAATTCGCAAATAATCAAAACGACCAAGAACGGAAACGAGACAGTTGGACAGAAGGTTAGAGACCCGCTTACACGCCTTACTACTGTTGTTATAACGAACTACGACAGTTATAGAAACATATCAGCTATATAACTGCCTTCTGTAAGAATTGAAATCTTCACAACCGATTGCCCCAAATTTTTCACGTCTTACTTTTTAATTAGGACCAATTTTAGTAAGTCGTTGGTAGAAACCTTAATGATAGTAAAAATGATAATAATATAAATTACGTTACAATTAATAGTACAAAATTAGGCAGAAACAAGTCTGATCGAGGTACGTTAAACCTACATTATATATTATACTTAGCATTGCTATGACCGCTTTGTAGTTCATCATCAGCTCTAAGAATTTAGCGATCCTTCGTCTAGGGATTTTGGGGTATCACGTTAATTGACATGGGGCGACGGGTTAACGGTACCACAATGACAGTATAAGAATAATATATTTAGGTCAGAGTTATGGGACACCTACTTTAAGGCTACAGATTCATTAGGAGTAAATATAGGGTGGTTAAGAAATTGAAGCAAAGTGCTCGCATTTCTAACAAAGGCTAGAGCTGCAATGAGAGAACTGAAATAAAGTTTAGTTGATATAATAAGAAAACGGCAGTGGCGCAATAGAACGACGAAGCAATTGCAAAAGTTAGAATAAAGAACTCGACGTCTGACCCAGCGGGTTTGGACTGGCATTGAGAAAAGTACCTGGTTAGCCGTGGATAATGTGTTGTGTTTTCGAGAAGAATAAATCTCAATATTTTTAGGAAAAGGAGAGCGGAAGTTCCCTCGATGTTAGCGGTTAAAGCACTACTTAGTTCTAATATTGTAGATTACTTCATATTAGGTAAGGCGCAATATAAAGCGTACAAGATCTAACCCAAAAAATCCGTTTATACCTGACGATCATGAGGCCGTCGTAACACGTGCGCTACTGCAATAAATACACGATTCTTTTAGCTCAATAATGACATACAACAATGGATAGATTTTTAAAATCAAGGGCCGACAAATTAAGAGAATGGACTCGTTCATGTAAAAAAATAAATGATAGAGTTACCGAATTTTTCCTTGTGCTAAAAGTAATAGTGTACCTAAACCTTATCCTAGAAACCTAAAGATTATCTCGCTATTGCAGGCTTTGTGGTAATATTATATGTTGAAATTGACTTCGGCCGATTCGTGCGGAAACCACGCGCAGGTTTGTCTAAATGTTCTCTATTTTAGTGAATTATAAACGCAGACCATAGAGAAGCATTCAGAGAACTCAGAAGATATGTCTGCATAAATGAAAAATATTCTGAACGAAAGGTTTAGATGATGATGATGATAGACGTAAATAAACATTTTTATGACTCAACAAATGAGCTGAGGCTAATGATAATGTTTGCAATCTTTCTATGAATATTTAGAATAACACTTGCTATATTCTATACTCGTTTTAAAGACAATGAACACATCATAAGATTTAGTCCAAAACACACTAGTTAAAAGATATAAAAACGACTCAAGGAACTTAAAGCAAAAACTAAAGTAAACATTTTGAAAAACGAGCGTTTGAAGGCTAGCATACGCCAGTCTACACCTAACATGGACACGATTGAACTGTTCAAAACTTTTAACTAGACAACTTTTGTGAGTCCTTTTAATGATGAAAACGTCGATCATTTATGAAGTCCTCACACGTGAGTTAGCGTTGACATTGGTTGGCCCAAGTAGTTCCTTAAACATTTATTTTTCACTAATTTTACTTTATATAGAAAACAATGCATATGTTTACCGATATTTGTAAATTTAAACGAGGGTACCCGTTTTACTCCCAAAGGACCCGGTGATATTGAATACGCATTAGACAACAGGACCTTCGAATTTGCTGTGTGGCGATTTAGCGAAGCGCATCTACAAAGCTACTGGTTTCCTCGGCTTCTACTGCGGGCCAAACAGAAAGATGCATTTGACCGCTATGCACACGCGTGTACAAAGAAGTGCTATGGGTGACTTAAGCACAACGTACATACACTTACTATTATGCTAGAATTAAATGATTGCTTATCTGTTTAGTCGGACTTCATTCACAGGTCGAACTTAGCAAGCGAAATATAATAAATACGCGAACACATTGACTATTATTACCACAGATGAATTAAGTGTCCACGCGGTCATATCGTTCAGTGCTGAAGTTCGTGTTTCTCGAAGGTGAGCGCACTGCTAGAATCTGCCGAGTACTGGTGGACGATCATATTCGCTGTTACTACCAGTTGGACAGCGTCCCAGAAGGAACCGATCAATGTCGTCAGGTATCTTAAATTTCCGAAGAGTCTTATGTACATCGCGCAGTGTGGTTACGCGACGACAATGCACCACCTTATCGCCAAGCTTGATCTACAACCTGAACCGACACAAGCAAATCGGCTTCCTTGTTTCTCGATGAATGGAGGCGTAGCGTACCGTCAATTTTTCTAAATAAGCCCGGCATTAATACAAATCGCTAGTGCTGAGAAGCAGTAGATTACTTGTTTTACCCCGTAAACAATAACGAGCATAACAGATGGCGTTGTTCGACCTTCTATGATTTCGACGCTGAATAACCTTCAACATTTCAGGTCCACAAAATAGCCCAGTCTGGTAAATTCATCTTCACTCCAAATAAACATCGTATTACAAAGCTAAAAGGATCGATTTCTACTTCTATGAACAGTTTAAATCAGAATCCCTATATGCGAATGCAAGTTGATCCGGTGTGCGAAAGAGTTTATTGAAACTAGAAGTAAAGACCACAACATCGGTAAAATGTCAAAAGCCAGACTTCGATTCTATCTTATTAATCACCAAATAAAAAGTTGACGATCGCGTCAGATATGTGATTCCATTAGACGGGAAATTGTTAGTTAAATTTCTAGATTTGATCCAAACGCATAAAATTGTTGGTGATACCGTGTCGCGGGACGTCATCTATTAGTTACGACGACAAGTCATCAACATCTATTTTTGGGTTTAACCTCGCAACGTTCGCTTGATTTTTTTTCCCTGATATACAATCATTCCTGTTTCCTATGTCAAGAAACTCGTATCGGAGAATGAAAACTACTGAAAAATACAAACAGCAACCTTAATAGAAAATAAGTTTCCGTGTCACCCCTACAAAATGATTTAACCAGCTCACGTCTGCTTTTCTCAATTTGATCGTATTCTATTATTAATCTCTATTACGACATCGAAATTTAAAACCATTGAATGTATGCCATATATGAATAGGTTTGTTAAAAGGGCGGCAACGTCATCAGCTTTCTCGCCGTTGATCTCGATGAAAAATTTTCGTTTTTTATCCATGTATCCTCCTCTGTTCGAAGAACAGTAACTGTAGAAGCAGTGTTTGCATTATGTTAGTAACTGTTCTTGGCGGGTCATCATGTTGCTCTATAACTACGAAATCAAAGCGACGACGGAGCTCGGCATGGCGTCTCGGTCCTCTCTGCACCACCACGCCCAGGCCGAGGCCGAGGCCTCATCACTGCCCCCATGCTCAGCACCATTATTGCTCCTGAATATCAGTCTTTTCCTACTGCCCCTGCAATCACTGCGCTTTCTTATAGCTACGTCGTTCTTTCTTATACTGCCAATCTTTCTACTCTTTCGTGTGTCCTGGGACTGAACTCGTGCTCGCCCCTTCCTTGGTCTGGCGAACTCCTTCCGTCTATCGAACGGAATTAAGTTGCTCTTCTTTGCTCGGCGTGTTTCATGCTATGGACGATACGACATTGGGGAGAATGAGGGAGAAAAGGCAAAGAAGATGATAAGCAAAAGACGCAACGAAGCAGACGCATTGTTAGCAGTGGCGGCAGTTTCAGCAAGAGTAGCAACGGCAAAAAGAGATTTAAGATGATCCTCGCGATTGTGTGAGGCTAAATTATCGGGAAACATGAAGAGGCCTATGGTATCCATGGGCTGGCTGTCGAGTGGGGCAGCACCGGCAAAGCTCAGCGTTCGAGCACGAAAAGGGCAACGTAGACACAAACGGGGTACCAACTGCCTCGGTGACAGCGATCGACGATCGTAGTGGAGAAGCATTCAACTGGAGTGTGTTCTAATCATAATGAAGCAGGCAAAAGCGACAGCGGACTAGAAGACGCGCGGGCGACTAAGCGCTACGGCTCGACAATAGAACGGTCCAGGGAGTGTCCAAAGTATCAGAAAGGGGGCGAATGAAGCCATTGGTTCACCCTTCCTTCGCCGCGCAACGTATTTATATACAGACGAAATCACGTAGACGAGCTGACGTTATCTGGTTTTAAGGATCTGTAGATGCATACATTCAGTCATACCATCATGTTAGTTCTGATCTTCCAGTTGATGGCTGGTGTACGGCTAAATCATTCACAACAAGACAGGGAGCCGTTATTGTCAGTTAGCGTGCTATCTGAAAAACATCACAGTGATGAAATAAGGTTCGAGTGTGCCGGACGTGCGAAGCGAATGAGACGTGCCGTACATGTGTTTACATAATCAACGGGTCCATATATGTAGCGGCACACTCACTAGCTAGCGTACTATAT